>NW_008348613.1:3816987-3850889 GCF_000622305.1 Nannospalax galili
TAAATTACTTAAGTATACTTGAATTGACCAAATACAATCTTTGTTAATGTGGAGAATTACTTAGCAGTCCAAGTTTTCAAGCTGTATAACTCACTAATAAATATTAAGGAAAGTACCATTGATAAGAAAACAGGAATTTCTAAAACATTACTTTGAACAACTACCACATCTACACATACCTTCAAAAAATGAAGATAACAAAGAGTCAGGAGTCACTGAGTGGAACACAAATCAGAAAATAACATTAAAGATGACAGAAAAGACCATTTTATGTTATCAATTTCAACCTTACTGGTCTTCTTCCTAAGAAATAGGCTTCCTGCAGATGCATTGCTTTTCTCTCCTGAACAAAACTCCACTCCATCTTGGGCTAAAGAAAGATGTCAAGGACACTATAGAAAGGATTACAGTTGCAGGTTTTTTATATTCACTGTAGCACATGGACATTGGGTACCAGCATATGCTCCACAAATATTTATCACTACCCTTACAATATTTATTCTCTTATCTACATTTTGAATACAGTTATGTACTGTAGCCTCTAGCTGTTGCAAGGAGGAAAGAGAATATGAGAAAGGTTTTACTTGAATGCATTTCTTGAAGTCTCTCTATTAATTAGGTTTAATGAATCAATTTTTATTGTACCATTTATTTCATTCTATTATTTATATATGCAAATGCTTAACTTCAATCCATATGTGGTTTTTGGGTCCTAGAAGAATTGAATGTGGAAAAATGATCTTATTAATATGCATGGAAACATATTAATTTTATTTCCTGATATCTTCTAATTTTAATAGTTTGAAAAGTTTTGATTTATAAGCTTGAGTAACATACATACCAGAAACAGTGAAAATACACTATGTCTTTTTTTCTTTTTAGTTATTCGTTTCACTCCTAAATTATTTGCCCAGTTGGATAGTAATTAAGAGCATGCTTTAGTTTTTTTTTGTATCTTTAAAGTGAATATGTAACCACAAAATCTGTATTCTAAGACAGTGAATTCATTTCACAATTACAAAGGGACTTATTAATTAGTAGTAGATTATGGTTTGACTTGCCTATTTTCAAATTTTAATGTTGTGGGATTCAATTATCAGGGAATACAGTTAATTGCTGCTAAAATATTTTATATTATTACAGCATTCAGTGTATAAATTGGAATTAAATTGCTTTAAACTACACTTTCAGGACAGTTTGATAGTGAAAGAGAGAGGAAGACAAGCAAGGAAGGGTCAGTACAAATACAGTCATACAGGATTTTTTGGCTTCCCATTTGAATTGCCTTTTAGAAGGATATTCAATTCTAATAGAGCCACTCTGGTCAAGGCAAGCAGAAGCCTGTATGTTGGCTCTCAGCATCTTCAGGACTTACACTCCAGTATTCACTGCAAAATCTACAGCAACGTGTCAAATGAATGAGAAAAACTTCAAAATAGCTGGGGAAGAGGTGGAGTTCATATTTAGATTTGGACGCTGAAAGCACCTCTGGTCACAGAATGATGGTCATGGAAACTTCTCTGGGACTAACTGGCCATGCCTCTTCATCTTATTTTGAGCTATACTTAGAACACAAATTTGAGGTATTGCAAACCCCCTTTTCTGACTATTTCTGCAGTTAAAGAGAAAGCCTCTGTTGTCCTTCCTATGAAAATCTCTAAGAACATAGAAGTTTGGATATCATCTATGCATGGAATTAACAGACAGATGTTGGAATGCTTTATTCTTATAATGTGATCTGGAGTAACATAGGAGGCCAAGAAAAGCACAAAATAAAAGAGTGCTACCCCTGCATCTAAATGTGAATACAAACACAACTGGAAGCCAGCAGGTGAACAAACAGGCAACAGAAGTAGCTAGCTGCTTGACATTGGAGTATTTAGTTTTTCTAAGTCTCTCTTTCATTATCTTTAAACTGGGTATAATGATTCCAACATACAAAGTTTCTAGAGAATACTATACATGATTATGTATGTCAGGGCCAGGTTGATACCTATTGCATAAAAACAGCTGGTCTCTGAAACTGAGGGAGCAAACCAAAAGATTTTAAGAGTATATCCAGACATTTGAGTAACTCTCCGTCTAGGGGCAGCTTACTGGGCAATGCCACTTCATTTAAGAGATTTGAGGTTCTCTGCTCCTGTAATCCATGGGCTATAACTGGTGGTCCTGCACTGCTCATACTGCCATAGATAATGTCAAATACACAATGTCAGGACACTTCTTTTATCAGTTAGATTTCAGGAGGCAGCTTCTATTTGTAGGTCCATCTATGTCTAACACCTGTGTCAGTGTGGTCCATATGTGATCAGTTAATAAGTTATATTTTCACACACTAGCAATTATGGGGACCCTGAAAGAGAGCAGTTGCTTCAATAAGACAGCCAATGTTTGTGCATGTTTGAAAGTCCTAACCGAGCTCTTTTTAAAAATCCTGGTTTGAGGAGCTCTTGGAATATGGCAACTGCTAGGACAGGAAGAGTAGGTTTTCTTGAAAGGTGTGACCTTTGCTCAGCCACAGTCCTGGCCAGGTTCCATACCCAAGAGTATTTGGGCAATACATATTGGACCCAATAGGGGGAAAAAGAACACAACACGGAGTTGTGTGCGTAGGGAGGTGGGGGTGGATCTGGGAGGAGTCAGGAAGGGGTAGAAATGATCAAAATACATTGAGTGAAGTTCTTAAAAAGTGAATAAATTTTTAAATACAGTTTTGATTACTCTTGTTTTACTTTTGAAAAATTTAACCCACTTATATGTAACATTTGAGCAGGAGGGAAGATCATAGGACCCTCACCACACCCCCCTTCCTCCAGCTCTTGCCCTTTCCTGGTTTACTTTCACTCCAGTGATAAAGGATGCCTTCTATATATAAAATTATGGCAAAACTATCCTGAGGTCCATCTAAGGGACTGCAATCCCTTGAAGAATGGTTGGGTAATAATACAAGTACATAACTCTCCCTTTCATAAGGTATAATATGATAAAACCTTCATCTATTCAGACTATACAAGTATGAACAAAAGTATCACATTACATGTCACTGTCAATGCCTTCAGCTTTCTTCTATGAATCTGGGATTTAACCCAGAAATCTACCAACAGGACGCTAAGTCATTTGAGCTACTGATCATGTACCTCCTTTTACTATGCTTGCTTTTCTTCCTTGAAAGGTACACAAGTAACCTGGGAGAACTAATCCACTTGTCATTATTCATTATGTTGTAAACATTTTCCCCAATTGTACAGAGACATCTGACATAGCTCAGCAGAAAATAAGAGCTGAAGGGATGAAGAAAGCATCTATGTTCACAGGCCAATTGATTATTATAAACAAGTGAACTGGACTGAATGTGAAAATAAGAACTGATTGGACTGGAGGTTCAGGAGAACTCAGACATTCAAATGTCAAAATGTAACTAAAAGAAGAAAAAAAATGTAACCACGATGAAGAAATCTGGAGGACTTGTGGACCTGTGATCAGTCTCATGAGTATGAAAAGTAGAGAATGAAGTTGTCTATGCAGATCTTCCAACATCATATCATGAGGGCAGCAGTACTGCAGAATTCCCCTAGGGCAAAAGGCACCAAGAAGGAGCTCTCCAGATTACTCAGGACAGGACAGGCCCTTCCAGGGCCAGGACCCATGCCTGTGACTTCTGGGATGTTCAGAGGGAGACTTTAGAATTCACACAATTGAATCTAAAGCATCTAAAATTAAGGAATAAGAAACTTGAATTTTTTTCTAATAAAGAACAAGAAATTTGATTTGTTATATTCACTGTACATAGTGATTCATTTCTTAATTATAAAAGGAAATTATTTGGGATATCATTTCACATTCAGTATAATTAGAAAAGTATACATAGTGAAGAGAATAATAGTATCTTAATATTAGTTGAAACCCACTCTAGAGAAATCAACATTTATCTATCCCCAGTAAATGAAAAACTAAAGTAAAAAGCTGTACCATACTGCAGCCACATACTTTCTAAATCTTTATAAGGCATTTAACACAATTTGCCATTTGCTTCAGTAGAAATCATCCTAGAGTATTTTGAGAAGAAAACATGATCAGTCTTAAGGTATTTAATTTGTGTTTGTTTCCCCAACCCTTGGCGAAAATATTGCTCCCATGATTTCTTAAGTGAAATATTGTAGGTAACACTTTTGAAGAACAATCCAAATAAGCAATTTTTGCAAACACTGACCAATATTATAATTATATTACAATGTTAGAATTGTTAAAAAAATATAAATTTTATAAAATTGCATACAGATATTTCATAATCTTCACTATGCATTTGACATATTGTGTGATAAAGTCTTGAACAAATTTCAAGAATTCATTTTCCTGAAATTTTGCTTTTCTGATAAAGTAATATCAGGGAAAGACCTAGTCCAAATGCATCATAGATAAAGTTATGCCTCAAACCAAAATAATTGGTAATAAATATTGACCTCCCATGTTAATATTTTGCCTGTTACTTCTTAAAATATTAAGCAATATGAAAAAAAACCCACATCTTTTAATTGTTTTCTAAAATATTTCCTTAAATATAATTTCACTTCTAAAATTGAGAAACAGAAAAGTGTTCCATAGAATGTGCTGAATAAAGGACTGTAACAGACACTGTCTTTTACCATTTTCCTGTGGCCAAACCTGAGATCTGTGGGCTGTGTATGTTTCAACATAGCTATCTATGTATGTGGCCCATTATGCGTGTAAAGGGCAACTTCATCAGAAGATCGGTCACCTCAGACAGGGGGAATTGTGCTATAAATTAGAGTGATCCCTACCTGGGAGTCCCCAAATAAATAAAGGAGATAGACACATCAATAGTAGCTCTACAGTTTCTGCAAGCGAGAAAATCTACTGTTTCAGATAACAATCCTCACATCTTGGATCCACTACTTACACTGCAACTCCAGTCATGATTAATACTGAGATCTTTTCAGTTTACTTATGTTAAATAAAATTTTAAAAATTATAAAACTGGCTGGCTCCCAATCGACAATAGGAGATTCTTGTTATCTCAAAACTTTGGCCAGAAAAAGGAATATTCGACTGTATCAAAATCATTAAAAATACAACTGCAAGAAGTCAAGGAAAACAGAAGATATTTGGAAAGATTTTCTTAGTAATTCTCAGTTTTGTTCTTGAATTATAACAGTGAGTTAATTAGTTGACTTTAACACTGTGTTGTTGACTTTCTTTGACAGATACTATAAGCAATCACCTCATTCTTCAAGTTGGCTGTCAGGTGGTTCTGGAATAGTCTATCACCAAAGGACCTCCATATGAAGCCCTACTTGAGAAATATGCTTTATTTTTAAGTACTGAAGGAAGCTTAGCTTCCCTAAGAAACAGATGTTTTCTTCTTGTGAGTTGGTACTTTCTTTCTACATATTCCTGGAGCCGTCAAGAAAATCAGTGCCAAGTTCAAAGTCAAATATAGCCATCTGAGGGTTTGAATGACCTATGGATTGTGTTTATCTTTTGATTCTTACATTTATTTAATTTATAATTTTTATTTTAATTTGTGGAGAATAAATTTATTATTGAATTGTACACATTTGCTAATGGAGCTCCATATCCCTGTTAAATAGCATGGGAATGGGTTAAAACTAAGGAATTGATATTTTTAAGAGGATATTAGCATTGACATTAAAAATTACAACCCAGAACTTAAGATATAAGACTTTTGTGTGTTGTTATAAATAGTAATCCTTTCAGTTGAAGGCAAATTGTCAGGTGTGGTGGTGCATGCTTGTAGTCCCAGCACTTGGGAGGCAGTGGCAGGTAGATCTGTATGAGTTCAAGGCCAGCCTGGTCTACATGGTGAGTTCCAGGACAGCTGGGGCTACAGGGAGACCCTGTCTCAAAAAGAAAACAACAACAACAACAACAACAAAAACCCAAAAAAGTTATATTTATAAAATTAAAATTCATTTGAAATAATACTTAACAATATGTGAATAATCAAATCCCTTCTTTCTAGAATGTTTTTAGAATAAAACATTAAAGCCAAACTTCATCCAATTTAATACTCAGCAGGCACCAATGAAATACTGAAAACTCCTGTCATGCAGGAATGTGTCCATTTTTGCTGAAACAATTTCTGTGCCTTCAAAGCTTTAGAAGGTCCCATACTGAATAATTAAACATTGGACTGTTGGCATCTCCATCCTATCAGAGCTTATTTAAGGTAATGAATGGAATTTTATAAATATGAAATATTTTGTTCCATCCATACACATCCACATTCACATATAGAGTGAATAGCTTCTCCTTTGGATGGGGAGAAATAATTCAAAGCTTTTGAATAAAAGGAAATATGAATATGCATACTTTGTCTTTTATCAGAGATACAGATATCTTATTAACCTGCTCTGATCCCACCATTCTCACTGACAAAGTGTGTGACATTCAGAACCCTTCCCAAAAGGATCAAAGATTGATGGCAAAGCAGCTTAAACCAGTTCAGAAAAATGATTGAGTACAAGGATAAAAGTAATTAGCCTGCCTGGGGCCTTCAGACAGATAATTTAAAGAAAATCCATGTATCATATTTGTTTTTTTTAAACTTCCATTGGACAGACTATTTTTAATGCTAATATACACATTATCTCCAACTGAATAAAATGGGTACAGTGTAATTCCAGAATGTCTCTTGTCCTAATTCCAAATTCTTCATGAAGTGCTCTTTAGCCTTCTTGTCCTAGTAAAGAGTATTGTTTCTCTATTACTAGCTAATAATGGAGCAGCGGACTACCAGGCCACATTACTTAGGAAATTCCTAAATTTCAGGAAGTTGTTAGCCAGGTACAGGAACAAGAATACCACTTCTTACCACTAACGAAGAGAACATTGTCTATGACTCTTGTTTCTCTTGCTGCTTTAGATCATACAGCACAGTAATCACATTGACGTGGATGATGAAGGACAAAGCGCTAGGATTTTGATGGCCTCATGATACATGAAGATCCATGCAGTTTTTTATTCAGAGTCCTGAAGGTAATTTTGTGTTTCTCTTCACATGACTTCTGCTTACAATGTCAGATTCTGTGTCAGAGTGATTTTGGAAAGAGAATTCAGGTACAACTCACCAGTAAAGATATCGTCTTAGGTTTGATCTTCTTGTAACAAAAATGATTTTCAGTGCTGCACACAGTTCTTAACATTTATACCAGACTTAAAAATAAAAATAATGTCTTATTTTAAATCCACATTTATATACACCTACACAAGGATAGAGATAAATGTCCATTTATAAAAGAAAAGGTTAATTTCATTGTCTTTGTAATTAACCTATGGGGGAATAAATGTGTATAGAATAAAAATGCATATTCTATAGGGTAGAATTTTAAAGTAAAAAATTCAGTGAAAAAAGTATTAGTGGGGACTAAATTATGAAAAATTGATTTTGTTTATAATATTTTAAGAATTTTTATTTTATTCTTTACATTTTATTAATTGTGGGTTCGTCTGTGGTTGTGCTGAGGTGGGGGCACTCATATGGCAGCGAGAGGTCAGCTTGCTGGAGTCGGTTCTCTCCTTCTGCTAGGAAGGTTCTGAGGATTGACCTCAGACTCAGAGGTAAATGCTCTTACTTGCTGAGATATCTCGATGCCTCAGGTTTTCCTTTTCAGAGTCAATATTTTTATTTTGCTTTAAACATTTAAACTTAAATATTGAGGGTACTGAAATCAACAGCAGAAGCAGCAATTTTCAGCATAAAGTTGTCCTTAATTTTTTACACGAATAAAGTCTGGATATAATTAGGATTCTGAAGTGATTTCTTGAAGCACAGTTTTCCTCACCAAGAATGTCATGACTGAAATAATCCAGTGGCATACAATGTTACTAAAAGGTCCTGACATTCTGAAAGGCAGCGTGATCATTTTTCATGACAATAGCTGGAGCATTGTGGGATGCCTTCAAAATAGCAGTGTTCCAGGCAGCAATCCTTCTGTCCACATATGAAAAGTAAAGGCATTGATGTGGATTAAAAATTCTTGTATCACAATAAAACAGAAGTTGCTTAAGGATGATAAGCACTAATTAACATTAAGAACTCAATAATAATTAGACTCTGAATTTAAAAATATATTTAGAGTTCTCCTTGAGTACTAAATAATTTAATATAAATTGTTGGAAGGAGACACTCAGCCTCTCTTCTTTATTATGGCCCTTTTGACCATTACCACTAAATACCTGTTTGGCATAATGAAATCACGGCCTATTTATCAGTCAGTACGAATATTTACATTTCAGTAGAGTGCTTTGCAAACTCAGTGTGCATGAGAATCAGCTGGTGCTTAAACCACAGGTTTCTGGAAGTTAAACCCTGATCTAAGGTGGGGATAAAAAAACCCCACCTGTAGTAAGTATGGTAAGAGATCCTGGTGCTATCTATACTGGAGCATTCTGAGAACTACCCTCCTGCTTTATCAAAGTTTTAGTTTTTTAGTTTGATGATGTGGAAATTACATCATCAAAGTTTCTCAGTACGGAGAAGGCTTGGGAAATACTCCACTGCCATTCATTAGATAGTGCTTCATTAGATAGCACTCTCTTTCCAGTCTGTATGTGTAAATTCCACAGGAATTTCTTCATTATCATCTTCAAGAGCAGACTTTTCTTCCTTCTGCTGCAAGCTACTCTGTCTATAAGCACTACTTGACTTATTGAGTCCTGCGTCAAAATCTCAGTGGGATTTTATAATTTAGGCTGGATAATTTTCCTTGAGCTCTCTCTATACATACATCAGCGTTATCCAATAAAAATGCAAAGTATGCCACAAGTCAATGTCAGTTCCCTAGTAGCTATAACTTAAAAAAGAAAATCATAGGAAAGAAATGGAATAACTTTTAATAACATGCCTTTTTTAACCCAGTATATCCAAAATAATGTTATTGAAAATGTAACAAAATTGTTAATAGGATACTTTACATTTTTACCAGTCTTTGAAATTCAGTATCTGTTATACAGAAATGTGTGTCACAATTTATATTCAGAATTTTTAGGAGTTTAAATATCTATCAAAATAAATATTCTTCAACATAACAGTGTTTCGATGTTTTAACTTTAAATTACCAAAATTAGTTTCTTTGTAATGGTAGTCTGATATCTATTTCAAGTGCCTTATAACTACATATAAGTGGTTGCCATAAATGGCAACACAATTCTTAGCCTTTAACTATAACATGAATTTACTTCTGGCAGGAGGCCTGGAAAGGCCTAAATGCAGGTGAGTGTATCATGACACTCTTGAGTTTCCAAAATAACTCAGTCTGCATCGCAGAAGGGGGAGAAACTGAGCAGTTTACAGAAGAGATCAGCAAACCTGACAAGGAAAGACTGTCCTCACTGGAAAGGACTTTTGTTAAATAACAAAGCCCAACTGAGTTATACTGTTTTTAGTCTCTGAAAGGCATCTGTTTGCAGAACAAAGTACTACCTTCACTGTAATATAAAGGAAAGCGGAGGACTGTAAAAAGAATTTTAGAATAACTGCCATTGATGACTTTAAAACATCTTTAAAACATAAAGTCATTTAAAATGACTTTATAAACATCTTTATCAGTCTGTTGCAGTGAGGCATTTTAAGTATTCTGAAGTGTTGAATTTAACTTTCCACTCACACATTTGTTATTCCAACTCTACAAATGAAAGTGAAAAAAGTTTTCTAAGGTTGCCTTCCTAGTAAAAGATCCAGTTAGCCAGTGGAGAAGTCAAAAGCCTGTTTTCCGTACAACTCCAGTACTGGGAAATTACATCAAATTTTACTTTGTGAAGATCATTACTCATAGGCCAAATATCTGACAACCAAAATTATTTTCATATATGTTTTGATCATAAAATCATCTGTGGAATTCTAGCACATGAAAGAAAGACTTCTTATTTTGTCATGTAATTCACAGTGCACTGCTTGGGTAATAAATGAGTGGGAAATTTACTGGTACATGTTGCTCAACAGAACTGTGCTTCCAACCACTGGTGCTCTCTTGGCTCATGTCTGCACTCCATACATTCTGGGCCCTTGGGCAATGAGACACTCAGTTCACAAACTCAGATTTTGTGGCATGACTCCTGATATCTCAAATGTCAATTTTCCTACAAAAATATTTTAAAATCAAAATAATGAAACGTAATTAAAAGTAAATCTGACATCAACCATGGAAATTAGAATTTTAACATCTATGAATGTAAGACTGTATATTTGACTAACCAAAGGTTATGACCACTTGAAATTCACAAACATTTTTTTTAAATATTATTGCCTCCAAGAATCAAATAGAATTATGACACCATGCTATATTTTTTTCTATACCATTCTATAAGAACTCATGTCTCATCATCTCTTCATCCTGAACAGGGACTTTTAATCAGTAGCAAAACCCTGTCATAAACCAATATTCTGCATTCTTGGTGCCAGCTTTATTATATGATACCAAAAAATATTAAGTACCTTTGAATTGTAACTGCTACAATTATTGCCGTAGCCCATGGATTTCCCTATATAGGTGTTTTATGGCAAGAATGTAGGCAATTACCAATACTAGTCATCACTTTTAGTTAAAAAAAAAAGACAAAATTCAGGCTTCTAGTGCTGCAATTCTGCAGTTCACCGTTACAACCTGTACTGTACAGTAGTTTCTCAAATATAGCAATGAAACAAATATTAGTATTCAGAGGAGGAGAGAATGAAAACTGCAGCAGTATACTGACAGGAACATGAGTGTGGTGTTCTGTTAGTTATTGACAGTACTGGTGATGCTGATGTTTACACGGACTTGGTGAGTTTGATAAAATTAGAGCTGAAGAAATAAGGAGGATCAAACAGAAAGAAAACTTAATTAGCAGCTAGATTAACTTTTAATTTACAAGTACAAACAAAACTAGCTATTGACCATTATATAGATTGCACTTTAAGCTATACATTTAAATTTTTGTAGCAAATCATTAAAATAAGAAACAATAAAGAATACAAATAGATATTATAATGTGTAAATAGAAAATATAGTAACAGAAATATAATAGTGCAGATGTAGAAACAAAATAAAAAGATATAGTGATAGATATGCAAAGGATGAATACCGAATGATATCTTGCAGGAAGAAGAAAAAGAAAGAGGGGCAGAGGAGGGAGGAAGGGGAGAGAGAGGAGGAGCAGGAGGAGGAGCAGGAGGAGGAGGCAGGGGAGGAAGAAGGAGGAGGGAAGAGAGAGGAGGGAAGAAGGAGGGGGAGGTTGAGGGCTGACAGGCTGAGAATCTAGCCCAGTTAGTACAATGCTTGCCATACACGTAAGAGAACCAGAGGTCAATCCAGCATTCACATAAAAGGCATAAAAGGCAGGTACAGGAGAAGCTCTGCAGTTTAGTTTTCTGGGCAGCCATTCTAGCTGAGAGACCCTGGCTCAAAATATAAAGTGGAGAAATTAATCCTGTATGAGACCTTAGATCAACCTCTGACCTACACACACACACACACACACACACACACACACACACAACCAGAGGTCAATCCAGCATTCACATAAAAGGCATAAAAGGCAGGTACAGGAGAAGCTCTGCAGTTTAGTTTTCTGGGCAGCCATTCTAGCTGAGAGACCCTGGCTCAAAATATAAAGTGGAGAAATTAATCCTGTATGAGACCTTAGATCAACCTCTGACCTACACACACACACACACACACACACACACACACACACACCAAAAACTCTACAATTCCCTCTAAAGATTAACGTTAACTTTGTAAAGAAATTTGTGATTGATTTGTACTTGTAAAATTTTAACATGCCTCTGAAAGATGAAAAATGAAAATAGATGTGAATTTTTTTTCAATAGATTTTGTACCATGGGATTTGATCATGTACTACTTATATTGCTTTTACACCTTAATTCATTTGTTCTTTACTTTCTTCATTAAATATTCATTAAGTGAATGTCTTATATATGCAAGACACATTGAGGTGCTTGAGGGGGCATGGCAGTCTCTACCTCACAGTTTTCTAGCAATAAAAGGAAACCAGGAGTTTTTAAACGGACATAATCTGTAGAGTTGAATGAACTTCTGAGAGAAATAAGAAAGGCTCTTATCTTCTTATTTATACTATCTAGTCGTTGGGGAATTCACTTTACTAATTTTAATTAACTTTTAAATAGCTTCTCGTGGCTTAAATTAAGAACAAGTCACATAAGAATGACAGGTGAAAAAGAACCTTAAAATGGAGTACAAATTTTAACTGATTATGAAAATGTGGCTCACCATTTTGAGTCCCCATGTATCTTGCTTCCTTGTTTAAGAAGGGGCATACACATATACACAAGCATACAAAAAATAAATATACATGTAAGTACATACTTATATGTCTGTACATGCATATATTTTGACATATGCATACATATACATACATCTATAATAACAGAACCCTAATTGTATTTTTCAGATACAATTTTGGAATCAATTTATAGTACTAAGGAAAATTAGTTCTGCAATCTACTATAATATTGGTTAAGGGATTCATGAGGCCCTGGGATCAATTCTTAGCACTTAAAAAATTTCTCTCTCTCTCTCTCTCTCTCTCTCTCTCTCTCTCTCTCTCTCTCTCTTCCATCTCTCTATGTCCCTCCTTCCCTCTTTCTCCATATATGTATGTATTATAAATATATATTATATAGTAGACACACATATATTTGAGAATATATATGTTAGAGAATATAACAGAGAAGAATTCTATGTGATTAAATAAGAGCAGCTTGTGGTTGAGTTGTTACTGAGACAAGTCACCTCGGTAGTGCCGAATTGGATAGTGTGGTGTGTTGTTTGCAAGGCTTAGCACATGGGAGATGAGGGCTGCTTTACGGTCATTAGTGATTAGCCAGTATTTCCTGACAGATTCTCTTCTACCTCATCAACAACCGAATTCTGTAGAAAGAAATCTGAGATAATATTTATATGGAGGATTTTTTTGGAGAATTATCAACTGAAATTTTGAGTAACTTAAGATGATTATTGTGATTTCATATACAGTGATATGGAATTAAATATGAGTAAAGAATATATTATGGAAATGAGAAAGTTTAAAACAGTATTACTAACTATCCCCAGGTTTCTTAAAACGACATGAGTAAAAAATCATATTTTGACTTGTATCTTTTTAAACATTTTTTAGCTTTTTGAGACATGAATTTATTATGAAATAGCTTTGGGGGCAGGAGAGATGTCTCAGTGATTAAGACTGCTTACTGTTCTTGCAAAGGACCTGTGTTCTGTTCCCAGCACACAGATGGCAGAACATGACAACCTGTATCACCAGTTCCAGGGGATTCAATGCCTTCTTCTGACCTCTGTGGACACTTTCATGTAGGCAAGGAAAATAAACTCATGCAGGGGTACACACACACACACACACACACACACACACACACACACATAATTTTTAAATCTTAAAAAGAACTAGATTTTGGTAGAAGATGTTATTGATTTAACTTGCAATGCTAAGAAATATTGGAATGACATTTAGAAATTCTTGTTCTTTCTCACTCCAGAATAAGAAAGTCAAAGCTTTACTGATATGTCATTTAACCTCATGAAGGGTACAGCTTTATTTAGTACTTATGACTCCTACAATGACTATTGTCACTCATTTTCACATGAAACATGTCAGACTTGTACACTAGAAATATTTTTCTATAAGCATAATAAGACCATGGAATATTAGGAGAATTATTGTTTATTAAGAAAGTATCCTTTGCAAGGACAAGAATGGTACAGGTCTCATAGTTCTGTCTCACAAAATATTTATAATCATGGTGAAAGTAGTAAACATAAATAGCAATCCTTGCTAAATTGTCCACATTAATGACCAGAAGAGATATAAGATCACATGAAATAACATTAGTTCAGTTATTTACTCTAAATGTTCTAATTTTGATTAATATAGATTTATGTATTTCAAAATTATCATCTAGATTATATATTGTCATCTGTGACCAATGGACTATACATTTACAATCTAAGCACATGCATATGCACCTATACCTATAGTATTATTGCTCTCATATCACGTTTGAGTACATATCTCTGAAATGGGGAGAACAGTTCCAAGTGGGAACTGTTTCCACTGCATTGGTTGGAGTGGAGGTACACTGGCATTAACAGAGAATGCTGTTTCCAGTCAGCTACCCATCATTTGTCTATCTACATGCTATCAGTCTTTGTTACCTTATGCCATCACACAAATGCCAGAAAATTTATGTGAGCAAATATCATTCTTGGGAGAGTTGGTGAGTGAAAAACTATTTTTTTTAAGTTTAAAATGTTTAACAGATACGATTTTATGTGTGGCACTTTCCTTTTAATCTGCATATATCACACAGTGCAGAATGTTGAAAATGAATGTAAATTTAGTTCTAAAATCTGATGCAATATGTGCCTCTAAAACTTAGTGTCCTAGTTTATCTTAAAATACAAAACCATGCCTAGACAAATTTTAAGAAGAGAATACCACATTATAATTATTCAACAAATGTTATGCCAAAGGCCAATTCCCCATGCCTAAAATAATGAAGAGTTAGCTCAAAATATTTCTATTTTTATTTCAGAAAATGTTTACTTTTAAATAAAAATATTTTAAATCAATTTAATTTGGTATACTGGACTTTCAGAGTTGACGGCAACAAATCTTATCATGAATGACTTAGGCAAAATAAATAAAATATGTGTACTGGCTTTATGTCTCTGCTCTCTTGAACATTAGTTATGTAATAGTCATGTAAGCAATGTTATGAGGAGAGGCAGAAGCCTCATGCATGCATGCTTCTGTAATTCTTTTCTCATATTTTATCTCAAATATATCTTTAATGTATCTTGCAGATGACTGGAGAATAAAATGCTGTAATAAAGTTGATTGGAGAAAAGAATTTGAGACTATTATAGATAAATAGAAAACAAACAAGAAAGTTTTTACAGAGATTATGAGCTAGGCCATCATAATTAACAAGAAATCAACATTAATCATTAGTCACTAAGTATATGCTAACAATATGCATCAGTGTCTCATCCTTTGCACAGTTTTCTAATGCTGGTTCTAGATTTCCTACTTTATATTTGAAAATGGAAATTTAATGACTGCTTGAAAAATCCATGAATTAGAAATAGCAAAACTAAGTTTCTTATCTAGAAACGGGAACCAAAACTATTGCTGTGGTATTGTGTAAATCTGCCAGTTACTTATTCTAAGAATTATAAAAGAACATAGTACCTTTATCTTGACCATTTAAAGTGCCATAGAGCACACATATTTTTCTAGTGAGTTTACAAACAAGACAGAACATGTAAAGTTTTCTCTAAAAAAACAACATAACATCAACAGAAGTAATGGGCATCTTTGGTGGACAACTTAGAAAAGGTTTTCCGACAGTTTGTTAAGAGTTAAAGATGGCAGGGAAGACTTCTTAATGGTGAGCATCTTCAACTGGAAAAAAAGCATAATTGAAACCTTGGAAGCCAGTGTGCTTGTGTTTATGATGGGGTAGACCACTACAGTGGATGCAGTGGGATACGGAGGGGTATAAAATTAGAGAAGTTGGGCCACTTCAAGCTACTGTTCATGAAAGGAAGTCAATTGTAGGTCTCAAAAACACTGTATTGTAAAGGAAATATAGTGCAGTAGTATACAAAATTATAGTACTTTCCATGTTCTTGTGAAATATTGTTTCAGAACATTTGTTTCAATATGTGCATAGAGAACAATGTGTGTGTGTGTGAGTGTGTGTGTGTGTGTGTAAGTGCACACACACAATGCTGAATTGTAATATACACTCCTATGCTGGTCATGATCAAAACAGTTGGGAGAAATGAGTTCTAGAATGGAGGCGTTTATCAGGGCTTTTGAAAACGTGAAGCAACAGTGAAGGAAAAGAAAGATGTGGGAGAGATCTAAATAGTCAGAATAAACAGGATGAAGTAAAAACAGTCAAAGTGAGATTATTTTGTCAGTGAAATGCCAGATAATTGGAATGAATGAAGAGATGAGTCTGAGCAAGAACAACGAGGGGGCTATTGCAGATGCCCAGTCAGGAGTTGAGGATCCAATGCTGTGTGGATAAACACAGGAATAGGAAGGATTGCTATGTGAGAGCACGAACCCATGAGATGACTGAAATAGAGAAGAAATAAACCAGGAAGGACATGGACGTTTTAATCTTGTATATTAAGGACATTGGTGCTTTAGTCGGCAGTTTAAGGAACATATTAACTCAAGAAGGTAAATACGGTTTTGGTCTAGTTAATCTTGAAGTGAAACTGCAATAGGTATTAGACTACATAATATGGTATTTGACTAAGGACGAAGCATCAGTTCTACAAGTAAGACTCAAGAAACGGAAGGTGAGAAATCAGTAACATTAATAAAAATGGAATCAAGAACTTGGGGCAGTAGAAGATAAGAATGGATGAAGCAAGTAAAAGAGGGCTCTGCGGCATGAAGAAAGCTGCAAGGCGAGAGTTAGTGTGAGCGCATTCTGAGGAGGAGCTTGATGCCCTTGCAGCAGGGACTCCTCCTAGACCTTTGAGAGTGCAGTGTCACCAGGATGGGTCAAAGTGAAAGATTTTAAGATGAAAAGAAGGCTACAGCAAAGCAAAAAGCAGGTAGGAAGAAGATGACTAAGAATTTTTGCAAGAATAAACTGGGGACAGTCAATCAGATTCCTTCTGTAACTTTGTCTGAAATTTAGGTAATATCTTCCTGTGTTCAAGGTCAGACAGAGCAAAGACCAGGGAGAAAAGGTACTGGAAATATTGTACATTACCTCAAAATGGACCAAAATTTATGGTCCTGTGCATAGTTAGCATTATATTGTTTTACTGCCCAGGACACAAGGACACTCAGGAATGATTGCCACATGTTAATTTCTATTTCCAAGAAAATGAAGACAATTATGAATAAATAAGGTTTCCAATCCTCTGCCCTGCCAGATTTGTTTCCATCACTTAAGTGTTTTCTTTTACTCTTGTATATACTAATGCAGTGTGCCTGAACAATAGGGAGGTACATTTGTTTAGGAGGGCTATAAAATATCAGGATGCTATCAGTGGTGATTGGTGAGACTCACTAAAACTTAGGGAAACTTCTGAAACATCCATATCAGCACTTTGTATCTATGATTCCTCCTCTCACAACTGTATATAAAGAAGCTGTAAAAACATCGAGAGAATTAATTATCTCCAATTCACTATTGACTAGTGTGCACATAGCTTACAAATGTAATGATTCATCTGAATTTCTTAGTCCACCATTAGAAAAACTTTAATAATTATATTCTATTTGGTTATACACCAATTATGACACAAATATTTAGTGAGCCACCATGTCTGTGAATTGTTTTATCAATAATATCTTCACTCTCTCTGTCAATACTGTTGTAAAACCCTAAACCTTATTTAATAAGAAAACTATAAGCAAAGATGATAAAATGATTTACAAAATAATTTATATTAATTCAAGTATTGTATAACACTTCACAAGTAAAAAATTGTGAATCATCCCAACAATACATTTATTATAAAAAATTGGAATATAAAACTACTTTGGTAATATTCTACCCCTGTGTATAAATTTCTCAAAGATTCTGTAGTACAGTATTGTAGTGACATGGTACAAAACTAGATTATCAAAATGTTACTAAAGGTTTCCTTCCTTATTTGAAGAATCACATTCACTTGAGTACTAAAGATCAAAGGAAAATGAATTGGGAAAAATATCGTAAATACCTAAATTTTGCAATCATATATAAATGTGATTCACATCCATACTGGATTTTTTTTTACAGGAACAGTTATACTCCAACATCATATCTATACAACGAAATGGGAAAATTAAGAAATGGATTTTACTACATGAAATTAGCAGTAAATGTATCTGTTTACTTCCAAAATTTGACCAAAAACCAATTTCTCAAACAATGGAGTTTTTTTTTTTTAATTGAATGCCTCATTATTTTCTACAGTTGGGCAAGTAAAGCATGTAATCAGCAGGGCAGAGAAGGCAAAGGAAAACATCATCAACTCTGGTTCCACAACTGTCCTTCCACTGATGTCCTCTGAAACACAACTGGAAGGGCATGCAACGAGATCATAGTTTGCAGGAAGGCGGTGCTTGGGATGGGGAGTAATCTCCAAGGAGTATATTAACAAATCAGTTTCTGAAATTGTACCCAGGAAAACACAGATACACAAACTCCAAGTGCAGCTGTAATGAGAATGTATGGTACTCATTTACATATTTTCTCCACAGTGAACATGAATTGTCCTCACAGCATCAATAAGCCTGGATAATACTAGCTTTTCTTATGGACATAGACACAAGTGTTTCCCCAAACTATGTAAGAGCTCATTACACAAAATCACCTGCATAAGTTCAGAAACCCCAATAAATCAAGTTCATCGACTTACACAAATCTGTATTCAATTCACACTTAATGTTCCTGTAGATGCTACATGAACTCTGCTTTTCTTTCTTAGAGTATTGCAGAATGATATTATGGTGAACAGCAATGTCTTGCTATTTTAATACACAGTACAAATAGCACCAGCTCTTCTCTTGAGGTTTAGATCAATTTATAGATTCATACTCTCCATGCGTTATATTTGGATTAAAAAAAAGCATCAAGAAAGGTGGTTTCAAAAGCACCCAACAGTGCAAAGAAATGTTCAGTGAGGAAATCAAAAGCTATATGACTGCCTCAGACTCAGTGAGAAATACAGATTTGAAATTCAGTCCAGGTATTCCTTATCTTCACAGAAAGGACACTAAACCTTTATTGATTCTTCTAAGAATATTGTTTGTTTGAGAAAGCGAACAAGATGGTAATGCTCTTAGTGTATAAGGGAAAAATTGGAAAAACTGTATACCTGGAAAATTGGAAAATGTGGACCCTGATTCAGGATCTAGGTGGTCTTTGACAAGTTACCCTGGTTTTTACCTTTATTAAGAAAAGGTCATTGATGGGCTGGAGAGATGGCTCAGCAATTAAGAACATTGACTGTTCTTGAAGAAGACCCAGGTTCAAATCCCAGCACACACATGGCAGCCAACAACTGTCTGTAACTCCAGTTCCCAGGAATCTGACACCTTCTGTCCTCTGCGCCCATTGCATGACAAGGATGCACTCACCTACATGCAGGCAATACAGGCATACACATAAAATAAAAATAATAAATAAAATATTAAAAAAAGAAAAGGTCATTGGAAAAAAGGAAGAGAGGGAGTGGGGAGGCAGACAGTATGTTGGCTACTCAGGTAGCCTTTGGGGACAGCCCTTCTGATCCAGACACCACCAGCATACTTCCTAGAAATCATGTTAGACTAGTATTTTAGCATCTTATAAAATCGTGAAACAAAGCAGATTCCCATAGCATCAATTAATCAATAACCAAAGTTGAAAATGATATTTAATTGTTAGAGACTTTTCTACCAATGTATCACTGTAAAATATTTACCAGCCATATATTCCAATCATATGTTATTTATGTCATCCATAAAACTGAGCATGAAATTATTTTAAAAGTTGTGATTCTACAGCATTTCACTTCTAGGTAATATTGTTTTAAGTTTACAAAAGGGTGAAAATGCATTTATTGTTATTATCATTTCCCAGAAGGGTTAATCTAATTATTTCACCAAAGAGACAAGGTGGGGAAGGAAAAATAGGCTTCAAGTTTTACCTTTTGCTTCTGTTAAAGTAAATCTGTTGTTTGGAACAAAGGCCTGTTATCTACAGACAGGGAGCACTTTCATCTGTGTAGCTGTCAATAGAGGGCTCTTACACAATGAGGTATAATGAATTCCAGGGCTTCTGCCTTAGTTCCAGAGACAATTAGGGTGTCCAACTATCTATTATTCATCACTCTTGCCTCAGATCCAATGAACAGTAAACAGATCTAAGGAATAAACATTTTTGACAGTAAAGAATAATCTTTCTAGGGTAATGGTGTCTAATCTCAGATAACCTTCTTGAACTTATACTTCTCATAAATTTCATTGGCATGCTTTCATTTGAAGGGAAGAAGTAGTGGTCTTTCTTTTGTTTTATATTTCCATATCTCTTCTTTCCACTGCAGGCTTATGTATGAATTCATTTTGCTTATCATAATTTCATTCATGTATATTTAAAAATTGCTGCTTCTTCATCTGCCTTTGTGCTTCTGTTTTTATTTTGACTTCTCCAATAACTAGGAGTTCATATGAACTATCTCCATACTTTGAAAGTAACAATTTCATAGAAAACATGACTTTTCCAAATGTATTAAATTAAAAAGAGTAAGTCCTAATCAAATGTTTACAACCGTTAAAGTAGAAAATGTATCTTACTTTCTAACTTATTTTTAAAAAGCACTTCAGTTTATGATCAGAACAGAACTATCAAGGGGAAGCCTACTGTTCAAAATAGTGAAATTTTAAAGATTTCAAACAGGCAAATGTAATGAGCATAATATCTTAAAAATGAGACAAATGATCCTTTCGAGAAATATATAAGTATGTGAAGCTATGGTGGTTTGCCACTATAAAATAATCAGCCATGAGCTCAAGTCACGATCCACCATTAAAACGCCTCCACCTTAGCAGTGATGCTTTTATGTACACTAGGCTTTAAATGTGGTTTTGAGTTGATCTTGGAATTTTTAAATAAAAGTAAAGAGAGTCAGACATACACACTTGGGATAATGTGTGATATTAGGTTATCCACACTGGTTGGCAAAGGACGTGTCCAGAGTGCCAAGAAGGAAAGTCAATGTACCTTAATGTCAGTGTTACATGTCAATACAATGTCAGCTCTGCATCTGGGACATGCTTGTCTCAACTCTAGCATCCACCAAACAGCTTTTATTTTAAGGTATATATGTATATAACTTCAACTCTTCTGATCTCTTGGTAATACTGCATTAATTCGAGTTTAACTGTACCTTTAAATGTTTTTTTTTGTTTCACCCTTCAAAATTTTGCCATTCTGGGTTTGAAGACTGATGACCACCAGACTAAAACGTATGCATCTTCTCAATTATTCAGTCAAATTTATTTAGTACCTTGCTGCCCAGAATTAATGATCATAGAAATCAGTCCCACATAGCTTGTGGTGTAATTACTTTGCTGAACATGTTTTGTTTTAGTAGAATTCTTTGGATCTACATCAAAGAAAAATTGGCTTTCATTAAACTGGTCATTCTGCCCTTTCCCGTAATACAACCTTGAAAACTAAAAGTAGAAATCAATAGAAAGTACTCTACCCTGAAGGGCGCATGGATTACTAAAGACCAATTTGCCGCTTAAGAATAAAAATTAATGCCTGAAACAAAACTAAGATATCATTTACTTACAGAGAAAAGAATAAATGCAATTAGTTTATCTCTAGTTTTAAGATAATAAAATGCTGGATGTAGAACCATGACTCACCATGGATACAAAGAGTCACAATGGACAGTAAATAGGTCATATATATGAAAACAATAGATATCACTCCTTTAGGGCTTAACTAAAATCCAAACAAGGACTGAGGAGAATAAACAAGTTGCTAAGCAATATGTGCCATCCTGAGTCCCTAAATCAGGAAAGTAAGTCCTGGTTGGTATATCAGGCTATTTCTAACATTTTTCAATCTTAAAAATAAGTAAAATCACAGAAAATGAAGCAGGGTGTGGTTTCTGTTGCTGCAATGAAAAACTAAGCAACAGAATACCAAATGAACGTTAATTCCCTGTCTGTGAGGGTAGATGCATGGAAGGTATTTGTCTGCTTTGCTGAAATCTGGGTCATGAGTGCACATTAAAGAAAAAATTAGTCTGGCTATTAAGGTGAATGTAACTTTATAAATTGAGATAAAATTTATCTATGATGCAAATTAAAGCAATTTGAGAATATATGTACTCTTAAAGATACACACTCAGATGATCAGCACCCCACTCAAGTCATAGTGAGTCAATCAGTTCCCAGCATTCCAGGGCACTCCGATATTACTGTTTCTTTCTTCTGTTCTACAGAGTGTTCATTTAAAAAATATTTTATTTATTCTTTGAGAATTTCATACAGTGTATTTTGATTATATTCAGATGCCTTCCCTGAACCTCAACTTCTTACCCACCCCCTCCAAGACTTCATGTCTTGTATTTTTATTATTTTTTAAAGTTCTAAGTAAATTTGTGTCCCCAAATGTGATTGGCTGTGGATCTATCGCCCAGCAGCTATCAATGGCAATAGTTTCTCAGGCGGGGTTGGGACTTTTTGCCCACCCTCCCTACCTTTTTGCTGGGCTTTTGTCTGGCTTGAGCTTGCCTAGGCCTCATGCAGGTTGTAGTAGAGAACCTACGACTATTATTCTGCTAAATGCACATAGTATTAACCTGATTCATAATGAGAAATTGTTATATCCACAGATAATACATCTCTCACTCTCATCTAGAAAAGCTTCTTTTTGCAGCAGATGGTGATTAACACAGATATACACAACTAGTGAATATGCACAAAAAAAAGACAGGGGAGTGCTTGTTCCTAAAGGGGACATCTGTATCACATCCTGTCAGCCCAAGGCTCAGGGATCTTTGTGAAAGAGGGGACAGAAAGATTGTAAGAGCCAGAGGTGATTAACCATTATTTTTATTTCTATCATTACAGCTCTGCTTTTCTTAATCTTCAGCTTTATATAACTTGAGTTATGTGATTTATTTTTTGTGGAATTTTGCTGAAAACATTTGGGGAAATCATTCATCAGGGTTTTTTTTTTGAATATTTCTTTTATTTAGGTTCAGTCTCTTTAAGAATTTATTTATTTATTTATTTATTTATTTACATTTCTAATTAAAGTTCTTTGAAACAGCATCTCCTTATAGCCCCAGCTAGCCTGGAACTCAGTATGTCACCAGCCTGGCCTTGATTTCACAGATATCCTCCTTTTGCCTCCCAAGTGCTGAGATTAAAGGAATATGGCACCAGGCCTGACCTTTCCAATAATATTTAAAATGAATTTATTATTTGACAATTTCACACTAATATCAACAGTTACAATTCTTGGGTGTTAATTATTATATCATCATCTGTCTTTACAGCAATTTATTTGACTATGTTGAATTTTTTGCTTCTTTCCAGAGTTGAGCTATTATAAATCAAATTGTGATGAATGTCTTAAAGGTTATATACAATATATACTCACATTTTTCTTAGATGTAGATCTAGAGAATGATCATAAGATATTTAGTTTCATAGAGACACTAACTTTTCTAAGGAGTAAACTAACAAGTATTTATACCAATTTACAACGCCACTGGTAATGCATAAGTGTCTCTATGGCTCCTCAGCCTCACATTCCGTATTGTTAGTCTTTTTCACTCTAATGGCTTAAATATCTTACTTTGTTTTACTTGTGTTTTTGCTTCTATGCATGTGCTTACTGACTGAAATACATTATTGCGATTTTTTTTTGTTTGTTTTTTTGAGACAGGACTTCTCTGTAACTCCAACTGCCTTGAAACTCACTATGTAGACCAGGCTGGCCTTGAACTCACAGAGATCCACCTGCTTCTGCCTCTTGACTGCTGGGATTAAATGCATGTACCACCATACCTGCCAATATGTTATTCTTTTAAAAAGTTTATATGTCTTTTATTACTGGGTTTATTTATTTCATTACTGATTGTAGAAATAAACATATATGCTATAAATACATATAATTCTATATAGAGCATTGCATTTTATATTCATGTACACACATTATAGGATAAAATTCTTTTACCAAATAGATGTGTTGAATGTTTTCTCTCAGCTTGTGTCCATTTTTCTCTCTCTCTTTCTTTTTTTTTTAATCCTAGTGATCACAGTTCAAGCCTTACACATGCGTGGCAAGTGCTCTACCACTGAGCAACATTCATAGCCCTTGGCTTTTTGAAATTGGGTCTCAGTATATAGTACAGACTGGCCTAGAACATACAGTCCACCTGCCCTTGTCTCCAAAATGCTGGTACTCCAGCCTGCACCACCACACCAAATTGTTTTTGTTTTCTAAATGTAATGTTTAAAGTGTATACAGTTTTACTCTTGATGATGTCTAATCCTTTATTTGATTTGTTCTAAAATTTAGGGCCTTTGCACCCTTAAAATCATTACCCACTCAAAAGGATGACCATATTTTCTACTCATATCCAAGAATTCTGTAAATTTATCTCTTTAAGTGAAATTTTAAAGTCAAATACTTTTTATGCATAGTAAAACATAAGCAAAATGATTCAATATTTTCCGATATATTTTCTAGTTTCTTTAGAAATTGTAGGAAAACCTTTGGTTTCCTCCTTTAATTACTTTAGTGCTATTATCAAAAATAAATTCACCATGTACTTGAGAATTTGAAAAAGAGCCACTCTGCCCCATTTATCAAATTTTCCATGTCACTGCAGATACAACGTTACAACGTTGCCATGGTTAATACAGTTCATTAACAATTCTTACAATAGCACCCTTTGGTCCTTCAAATGTGCCCTTCTTTCCTGTTCTTATTTAGGTATGCCAGATCCTTTGTATCTCCATGAAAGCTGTTATGTCATCTTGGAAATTTGATTCTGCCATCATTTTGGCCAGGTATACAGATTAAGTAGGGAAAACTGGACAACTTTACCATGACTTTGAGTTCATGAGCATGGACCAACTGCCTTTGACTTGTCTCCTCATTAACTACCCTAAACTAAGTGATAGATTTTTCACTATTGAAATCTTAATCTTAGTTATTTTGTTTTAACTTATTTTGCTGGTGCCATTTAAGGGGTAGATGTTTCCTTTTTTCCATTTTGTGTCAAAATATGTACAAGAATGGCATGACAAGTGATTGATTATATTACTAGCAATAGGGAATACTAACATCAGGTGCTTCAGGGAATAATAAGTGAAGAACAAGACATCATTTATATATAAACATGGTGCAAACATTACAGCTTGAGTCAAGTTATAAGGATTCATCAATAAATCCAAAGCGAACATTCCATAAGGCAATAAGCCTTTTCCTTTAAAGATTAGCACTATGAAATTCAGGAAATCTAAGGAAATCATTCAGGTTGAAGGAAACTAAGAGGACACCAAATGAAATTTAATAGGTGGTACAAATGTAAAACATCCACTTTGAAATACAAATACCTTCAAGGACGATACAGGAATGGCTGACAAAATGTAAATTTAGATCCTATTAACTAGTGGCATTACCTAATGTGCAACTTCTCAAATTTGATAATTAAATTTGGTTTCAAAATAATTTTGTTATAATCATTAGGAAATAAAAATATTAAGACATTTAAGGATGCATACCTCCATACCAGCTGGAACTATATGAAGATTATGGGAAAATTCATTGTTATATTTTTGCAACTCTTTTGTATGTCTAGCTGGTTGTTTTTGTTTGTTTGCTTCTTTGCTTTTTTTTTTTTTTGCATTTTGAGACAAGGCCTTCCTGTAACCCCAGCTGGCCCTGAACTTGTTTTGTTGATCAGACTGGTCTCAGTCTCACAGAGGCCTGTCTCTGTGTCCTGAGTGCTGAGATTAAAGGCTGTGCATCACCACACCTCTGAATATTTTTAATTGACTTTTAAATTAAAATGATAATATTGGACACATTGATTACTCTTTACTATAATTTCTCATTATCATGCTTGTTGCTGTGTCAAAGACAGTAGTAAATTCTGTGTTTGTATTGATTTGTTCTCTGGAGAGTCTTTTTTTTTTTTCCTTTGGAAGTTAATGTCACAGGAATGAAAATTTTACAAACATGCAGGAGAGGGACAAGAAGAAGCAGTTCCCAGAACAAGAATGTTAGATGCTGCTTTTTTCTATGATTACAGTTTCAAAAAAGAATAAGAAATTAAAAATAATCTGGACTGAAAGCATGGTAGTTACTTCATTTCTCCCCCATCTTAATTAAAAAGGGAAGACATTTCTGAGCTAAATTATGACAGCCAATAATAATGCAACTTCCATCTCTCCACATCATGAAAAAGCTGTAATGGGTTTAGTTTACTAAGACAGCTTCTTGGTCCATAAACATTTTATTTAACAAATACTGAATCAAAGGGATACCATAAATCAGCAGGAAATTAGAAGTGAAGAAGGTATAATTTTTCAGAAATTCATTAACTTTGATTACATTCTTTTGCTAGTATTTCATGATATGAAATGGACTCAACAACCAAGTCAAATTTAAAAGGAAAATCACTTGAATCTACAAGAGAATGAGGATATTTATAATTATTATAATTCACAGGAAATTTTTTTCTTTTTGACTTGTAACTGAAAAACCCAAATTTGTTTACAAATGCAATTTTCACAGACAAAGATTATCTCTGTTTTGTTTGTTTTTCTACTAACACTACAAAAATACAAATAACATGTAATGATAGCTCTGTGACTTTAACTTAGCACCCTCTGGAAACTTTACACTCTCTCTCACTTTCATTTTTTAACGCCTATTCTTTTCTCTTGAAATCTAAAAAGTTTAATTTCTTTGTAAGCTCATGAGAATAAGCAAACTGACTTTGTGTTGCAAAAAATTTAATTCATTGTAAATTATTTTTATTAGAATATTGATAATTTATCCTTAGATACCATTAGGTTCAATTTTTTTCTGAGATTGTCTTTCCTACTTATAACATACCTTTCACACAACAAATTCTATACAAGATACAAGAATAACATTAATACTGGATTGCAAACATTAATAATAGATATAGCCAACACCTGATAGAGAATGTAGGGTAAAAGATTGCATGCACTCTATGCACTCCCATGCTTTAACAGAGTTCAGGATAAAGATCCTTTTAAAGTCAAAGATATCCTGTAACAGACTGTTGGCATTCAACAATGAACTCAGGCTTTTTACCTTAAATCTACTGCTGCTTTCCTGACTCACAATGGTTCACAAAATGGTTAAGGTTAATTCCCTTTACTAAGAATTATCCACATGATATTTATAGAGGGATCCATTTGCAGTCTTATTTCAAAGAGGCCAGCAGGTGCAATGCATTCTTTAGAGGAATTCTGACTCATGTATCCAGATTGCTAGATACTGTCTTTGTTTACACAGTAAGCATTTTAGGCATTGCTAGAATGAGTGGCTACATTCTTCATCTCATTAGCTTGGGAAAACCTAAAATATGCTCATGAAACACATACTACAGACTGGTATACATCAAACAAAAATCTGCTATACAAAGCTAGATGGAGTTGTGCTTAGACAGCAAACATTCCGCTTGCATATGGAAATCCTGGATTTTCCTGATCTCCTAGTATAATTATTAATAATGTCCCCTTTTTACTTTGAAAAGTATCCTGCTTGCATACTGCATTATATGGCCACATTAGCAATGGTGACTGGATTTGGATACTCACATCTATGTATTGTCTAAAGTTAATAAGTTTCAATTATTTCCAAATCTTTGTGATAAATATGACTCAGTTTGGTTTTTTCAGAATCCTGGGGAAAGCTGGGGTGAACTGAGCTTACACACCATTGTAGAAGAGGAGGAAAATTCTTTCAGAACACACTGGTTTCTGGAAAATCTTTACTGGTATTGGTTGTGCACAGAAAAATTGTAAAAATCTGTTTCCTGGACTACTGATGCTTTCTGGATAAGCAAATCCAGAATAAGTTTTTGAAGTTCAAAAAATATTGCAAGTAAATGAAATTATCCAGAGTATTAATCATAAGACATCAGTCTTCAGGATAAACTCTCAGGAATTACGTATTTTAGTTTTTCAAAATTTCAAATAGTTTTACTTTTATATACTGAAGTCTGAATATAGTTCACATTTTTCATTCAGTAACACATGTGGTTGCAAAATCCCCTTTGAATTTGACAGTCATTAATCATCAATTTAATATGAATTTTAATCCAGTTCCTTTTAAAATACTTTTCCATATCTTATTTTTATCTCTGATTTTGAAATAATTAGGTGTCAATAATTTACGTATGTGCTGTTATAAATATAAGCATGACTAATTTGACAAGACAGTCCTTATTATAAGCATAACCCTCACCTCATTGCACATAGATTTATGGTCAGAGATGTGGGATAATTTTTGGAAGATGGGTTTGGTGCACATATGTTCAAGATTTGGAGCTAAGGAGTGTAATTTCATCATCTGTAATATGAAGTATCAGGCTCTGTTCCATTTTTTTTCCCATCCTTTTCAACAAAGCAAGAACCTGCCACTGTATATAAGAAACATATTACAGATCAAATTCTGACTGGATTAAGAACATTTACTTCACAGTTTTATTCAGTCAGTGATTTAAAGAAATAGTTTAGGGATGATAAAATGGTTCAACCCGATTGCTAAGAGACCTGGCTTCTATTCCAGAGCACCTAGTTTTGTTCTCAGTGGAAATATGGTGGCTCACAACTGTCTGTAACTTCAGTTCCAAGTGATCTGATGCCCTCTTTTGGCTTTTTCAGGCAGGGCATGACAAAGGTGCACTTACATACAAACAGGCAAAACATTCAAATTCAAACGCATAAAATATAAATAAAGAAAAATAGTTTGTTTAGTAACTACTATGAGAGACACTGTGGGAACTATGATAAATTCAAATGATTTCTAAGGTCCTTCAGAGGTCATATGTAATCAGGTCATCATGTTATGGTGGTTGTTAAAACTTACTGTGAATGGGAAGCATAAGAACTTCACAGCCCCTATTATCTCCAGAGGAAAATATGAATTGGGCATCAAAAGCATAGACCTAATATCCTGTATAACAAAAGACTGGTATTTGTATAAACACATTTATGGAAAAAGATTATAAGCCTTCAAATAAAAAATACACCAATATTTGAAATCCAGAAATGATTTACACTTCTGTAAGACTTGACCCCACAAGTGTGCACTGTATGCTCCACTGCACCTGCATGGGGGCTAGATTGGAATCCAGAGCTGGGAGCACAGGCTCTGTAAAGAGACAAGGCCCAGATGGTTGATGCTCTGGACCATCTACTGAGTCTGTAGGAAGTTACTGAACTTCATGTTTTCCACCTACAAAAAGGAAACAATAAAGTACTGACTTCTTTAGATGTTATAAAAGTTTTAAAACTATTTTATTATTTTTATTTTATGTGTATGAGTGTTATGCCTACATGTAGGTAAGTGCACCTGTATCGTGAAATGCCTGTGGAGGACAGAAGAGGCTGTTGGATCCCCTGGGACTGAAGTTATGGACAGTTGTTAGCTGCCATGTGAGTGCTGGGATTTGGACCCCAGTCTTCTGCAAGAACAATCAGTGTTCTTAACCGCTGAGCCATCTCTCCAGCCCCTAGATGTTATAATATTTTTCAAAGGAAAATTTTAGAAGAACACTAGTATATCTTAAGTTATTTAACTACAGTTATTTTTATTATTATTTAAAGCACTGAAACTGTAGTCTGTTATATAGTTACCATTAATTATAGAATTACATATAAATTCCCAAAAATAATGCAGTCTAATATTTGAACTTATTACTAAGATATTATTGTGTATGAATGGAAATAAAGAAACCATAGTGAACAACAATAGCAAAACTGGCTTTTCTGATTAAAATGGGTTAGGGAGGGAAATATTTTAATTCGGAAACAATGGGATTAGTAGAAAGAGGGGTCTCCTTGGCTATATCATCATATTACTAATATAAAAATTTCTGATGCTCTTGGGTCCATGTTTCTTTCAGAGTTGACATAATCAACAGTTGTTGGAATTCAAATAAAATGTCTGAGATTTATTATGTTGGTCTTTTCCAACTATTCTGATATGTACCTTAAGTTGTTAAAAAGATCAGTTTCATTTTCATTCTTTATGTTAGAAGCACATATTATCAGTGATTCTTGAAATATCACATAATAAGTACTTATGTGACTGCTTTGCCTGTCATTTTGTACTTGAGACTGTCATTATGTAATAGATTTGTAGCTCTCCCAGACATTCAAATTTATTTTCTGATATAGAAGAAAAATCAAGATGACATTATAAAACTCTTCCTTGATAAAGATATTTAAATCAAATCAGTATTGCTCACATTTTCAAAATGCCAAGACTAATAACAAGTCTTTAATATGAAGTATTTGCCAAAGGGAAATTCATCATTAAAATTATTGGCATCTTCAAATAAGCCAGTAATTAAAATATTGTATAATGCACACTATACATGTGTTGCAGTGAATATATTTAAAATAATGAATGTTGGTAAGTATGGAATTTCAGTAGTACACCTTCTATTCATGCTGGAAACATGAACTGTTGAAAGAGAAGTCCTACAATTTAAAAACGTTAGCTGACTAGATGCCGGCTGAGAGGACAACTGCACCCGAACATCATTAATGGCCTTTCTGTGTAGTTCTGCATTCAGGAAGCAAATTCTGAGAACAGCAATCTGGGAATCCATAAATTCTACTGAACCTTGGATAAGTGACATTCATTATAAGAACACCTGGAGGGAAGACCTGAGCATTGAGTCACCACAGCAGAGATCAGGTTACCTGAACTCTGCATGTCTTGGTGAAGCAAGGTGGCCTAGGAAGAGAATGATCTTTCCCTGTAGTCTTTTCAGTGAGTTAAGTTAGAGTATTTGGATAAAGCTGGTGGCTTATCTAACATTTTGTTGTTTCTGTGCTTAGATTTTCTTCACACATCATTCTACAGTTTTTGCTATGTGGTAATATTTATGGTGTATAAATACAGTTTACTGCTATTACATTGTATCCTACCACACTACTCATTTCCTGTGATTTTTACTAGCTTTTACAGCCATCATTTTGTATCTGAGCAAACCTATACATTTTTATTAAAGAAACATCACTTCCAAGAAAAATAACTGAGAAAAGCCTCTTCACTCTTCATAATTCTCATCATATGGTATACACACAATTATAAACACTGAGAATAAATTAAAATCCAATTCACTTCATATACAAAAGAAAAAAAGTTCAAAGAATGCTTTAACTTTTAAGTGGTAAATTATTTAAATAGTAAATAATTGATACTCATTGCTGAATTTAAGACTTGGAAATTTGTTAGCCAATTGCTAAAATAAAATATAACTGTGACATGCATTTTTTGAAAGAATGACCCGGCTCTGGGAAGTTGTATACATCCAACCAGGTCCATCAGCTATTCAGTAGGTTGCAATTGATACCTAACTATGAAAATTCTTAACCTTAAATTTCTGTAAAGAACAAATGAATTGCTTCAGATATTTTCTGATTTTTTCAGTAAATAATTGGAATTAAAAATCAGTGATCAGATAATTGGTACTATTTTTACTGAGTTTAGTAAAATGAAAAGGAATGTAAAGTTTTTATACACATGAAAGTTATAAGAAAATTTCCTCCTTTTTGGAATGTATAACTTGACAGAAGACACATGCATTATATAAATATATATGTCATTTTATCTAATAGTTATACTACTATAACATATTTACAAAGAAATAAAAGTAGAGTGAGTTAGATAAATGCATAATTCCTTGTTTTGTTTTTATAATTGTACAATGTTAGAAATTGCTAAGTGGGGGCTGGAGAGATGGCTCAGCAGTTAAGAGCACTGGTTGCTCTTGCATAGGACCAGGGTTTGATTCCTAACACCCACATAGCTAACCACCATCTGTAACTCCAGTTCCAGGGGATCTGATGCCCTCTTCTGACCTCCATGGGAATTGAATGACATGGGTGCACTTACATACAATCAATACACTAATATACATAAAATAAAAATGACAAAATATTAAAAAAGAAATTGTAAAGTGTTACTGATAAGGTATTTTTTAGTAATATGCTATTTCTTCTAATGAAATAATTTTGAATATCAACATAATTTCTGGGCTGTCTATATGAAAAATATTACATAACCATTAAAATATATTCAAACTCAATGAAGAAAGCTACACATTGTTATAGAAAGAATTATACTGTCCTCATCTTGTAAAAGAAAAAGCCTACATGCATAAGTACACACAAGTGTATGTTTGTATATAGAGACAGAATGAATGACACCATTTATCAGTGAAGCTCTCTTAATTGCAGGGACATGGATCCTTATTTTCAATTTAATCTGTATTTTAAATTTATCAACAGTGAAATTAAAACACTGAGAATGAGAGAAAAAGAGCAAAGAGAGATATAAGTCTTTGTTGAGGCAGTGAAATCCTGTATTAGGGCGTGACTGATGAACTGTTTTTGAGACCGTACAGGCTTTGCAATCTTATTCCATGACTCAAGGTTTACCAAAAAAGAAAAGAAAGGAAGGAAGAAGAAAATGAAGAATTAACTGTGTTGAAAGATGAGACTATTTCTAGTGTGTGAACAGACAGCAGACAAAGCCCTCAGAATAGCTACAAGGTTTTATAGGTATTTTATGAGTATTTGAAGTGATGCAGAGGAGGCTTAGATGCCTTGTAAACTTGAATATGAACCTATAAGAAGATGTGGACACATTCTTCTTTTCACTGGCATGTAGATGCCCCATCAAAATCAGTCAGGGGTGTAGACATCTAGAACCTAGATGAGCTGCCCTCTCCATTCACAGTTCTCCTTCAAGGCTCACTAGTGGTGATTAGTTTTGACATATTTTAGAGAATTGCAGGTAATTAAGCATTAGCAAATCATTGTTTCTTAATTAATAAACAATGTACGTTACTAATTTGTATAACTCTCATATGTAGTAAAAGGTGAAGCATATGATATTGAATGAGAGATGAGTGAAGAATCTTCCTCATCCTGAAAAATATTTGAAAATACTGCAAATATTTTCATCTGCAAAGATGTGTGTACTTGGACTATTTTAAAATCACTCTTTGCTATTCTGTTATTTCCTTTAGTTTTTAACATGCCCTCATGACTACCTTCAGATTGTTAAATGCTGAGCAGAAAAGACAGAGAAAGAAATTACTACAATACAATTTCATAAGTATCCTAATAGAGACATGGAAAAATGTTAGGGTATTTGGAAAAAGAATCTGAGAAGTGTAGAGAGGACAGGGAAGGAGCTAAGACTGAAGCCATACAGAAGCTTCCTTAAAGATGGCAATGTGTTGAAGGGGATGTGAAGGCTCCCTAGGACAATGAAACCCAGGAGGCAAGGGGAGGAGTTGTGAGGGAGATTGAGGGAGGAACTCAGATACAAAACAGTTACCTAGTCTAACATTTCAACAAAGAAGAAGAAAAGTAGAGGTTCTAAAACAAACAAACAAACAAACAAACAAACAAAAAAAAAAAAAAAAAAAAAAAAAAAAAAAAAAAAAGGACTTTCCACACTAGTAAGCTCAGCTTTCCCACTTAAATACTAGTGGTCAATATTGTCAGTTAGAACAATCTTTCCAGGTAGAAGTTTTTTTCTCATGGAAAAAGAGAAGAAAAACACTAGTGTGTGAGTTTATTCCTGGTGTCCTGGCAGGGACATCCCCCCAAGTGTAAGTTAACTATGTAACTTCTAGTTCAAAACTCATATACTTTTTAAAATGTAAGAGAATGCTTCTCATAGCATGGAAAGATTGCAATCACACACTACCCACCCTCATTCTATGAAATTTAACATGCTAGCAGCACATTCAGCAATGTCTGAGTTGTCACAGAGACTACTGCTTTGCTTAATTAAAGAGAACGAAGATATTACTGAATGCTCAGTTTTGATAATGGGAGCCTAGTACTTTTCTTTCTCAAAACTCATCTTGGAGAAGTACAAATTTGACTTTAATTTTTCAGTAATCAGGCATATTATCTCACTATGATGAGTAATGTTTTACAGCTGCCTAATTTTATTCCTTCTCAGTAGCTCAGTATTGTTATTAAATATAGACATTTCAAAGAAAGAGAAAACATTTATTTGACAATTATAATCAATCATTATTTTA
>NW_008348613.1:3851501-3889017 GCF_000622305.1 Nannospalax galili
ATAACTAATTTTGGATTTTGTACTTTCATTATTGCATAACCTTGGAATCAAAATATCATAACTGAGTATGTAATATCAAGAAAACTCTGAATATGTATGCATGGGTACACTTACAAACATGAGACAAAACACTCATACACATAAAATAAAAAAAAATATAAAAAATATTTATAAAGAAAATACTGATTAGAGAGGGTGTAGTGGTACACCCCCATCATCCCAACACTCAAGAGGTTGAAGCAGAAGGGTCACAACTTGAGGCCAGCCTAAAGACATAGAAATTTCCAGGCCTTCCTGAGGTACAAAGCGAAATCTTTGCTGTAAAAGAACATGAAAAAAGAAAATATTGAGCAAGATGTTACACTGTATATAAAATTTGGATGCTGAATAACTCAGACAGTCAGTAGAGTTACTACACCATATGTCAAGGAAATAGAGAATTGCAGAGAGATCTTTGAGCTTGGCTATTAGAGATGACTGGTGACTTCCAATAATCGGTGGATGGGAAGTGAGTGGCTCTCATAGTAACTGGTGAATAATTTCTGATAAATACCTTCTTTACTTTGAATATTTTATATTTATAAAGTTCAAGATTATAAAGATGATTTAATATCTTATAATATTAAGTAAAGACTTATGATCATTAAAATTAGAGTGAAAATTGCTCTGAAGATTATTTTAGAGATGATTTTCAGAATAGCATGCTTTGCTTGCAATTCAATTTGCCAAGATCTGTTTCTTGATTTTACAACTCCATACTATGACTGTTGGTCATTCTGTATGCATTCTTTAAAGCAATATATATTAAGCATTCACTTGTTACCAGACATTCTTCCATAATTTCTAGGTCCACAGGTCTCTCAGTATTTTCTCTGATTGTGTTCAAAATGTAAATAAATTTGACTACCATAAAGAGTAACATTATATAGTCTACTCTAGAGTCTACACTGGCAGCAAGAGCAAAGTGGATGTGATTAAGAGGAGCAGATATCAGCAATGACGTCACAAAAATACCTTTCAAATGTTCTTCAGGAGGATAATGAGTTTCTGTATATCAAGAAGTGGAAGGAAATATCATCCATTTAGAGAGACTTTGGCTTATTTATTATAAATAAAATAATTTTTCTGGCAGGTGAACATAGCCTTAGGTGCATAAAAGTACATTTTTTGAAAAGATTTGCAAACACCAACCGTGATTGAAACAAAATTTGTAAAAGAAACAAATTTGGCAATATGCTCAGTTGTTCTTTACTGAACACATTATTAAAAAGAAACCACGTCATAAATAACTTTATGACCATTATTGTGTGTAGGACATTTAATTCATCTTTTAAAAGAGATATTGTTCTCTAATGTGTATGGGAAAAGGAAATTAAGGCACCAAGAAGGTAAAGTTGGTCAAGCTCACAGTGATGCTAAAGCTGACAATTTACTTTGGTTTTTCTAAGCATGCCCTACTTGAAAATACAGTAATTTTGATTTTGAGTGTAACCAAGAATGCTGCAAGAGAGTCTAGAACTTTATCCTGAGAGTTTTCATGGGTCAAAATAGGCTTGTGGTTCATGGTGTGACATAGGTACATTAAGCAAAAGTGAAGAAAGTTGCTAAAACATTGGGCTCCATCCACTATAAGCCGTAAGTGTTTCGACAAAGTGACTCCATCGCTCTTCATTCCAGTGCCCTTTTTATAAAATGAGGATAGTAAGATATATGCTTTATGGTATTGTTGCATCCTTTATTTAACGCATAGAATTCATGCACAGTGATTCATGACTTCAGTAAATTATCTGTGTAAGAGATATGACTCATGCTTCAGCAGCAGCCCTTGATGACAATGTGAAGAACGAGTTGCAGAGCGAGAACCAACCAATACTTCCATACTTCCGAAAAGGTGTCATTTAGGCACTAATCAGGATATTTGGCAGTAGACAGAGAAGCAGGGCAGATATTTGTTGACTAACAAAGAGGAGCGATAGAAAAGCAAAAGATGAAAATGACACCTCAGCTTCAGATGAATGGTTCTACCTCAACACTCCACACGCCATCTGCTACATCTCTGCAGCTAACCTACCCAAGGATCTAGTTGGAAGTCTATATAGAGCAAACAACCAAACAAACAACAAAGCAGACAAAACTCTTGGAATCCAGAAGCAGCAAGTTGCTCCTACTAAACTTATTCTATGCCTGTATCTTTTAAATGACACTGTTCTCAAATCTTTTAGGCATAAAATAACCAAGCAGTGATCCTTAAGCCAGCAGAAAACATCGCACCTTGTTAGTCCCACAGTGGTTGCAGGTATAGAGAGAAGCCTGTTTTATAAGAGCTCAGGGTCAATGCATGCTCTGATTTCTCTTGGGACAATAATGAAAGTTTTCACATTGTGGAGGTGGGGAATTTCTTGAGAATGGTTACAATTGACCAAGTATAACAACCAGAATTCATGAGTTATTATGAAATTTAGATCTGTGAAAGAAAATGAATTTTAGGATCACCAATGTCTCAATATCCTATTGAATAAAACATGGAAAAGTATAGAAAAGAGAGGTAAAGTGACACTAAAACAAATCTTAGGCAAGTACTCTTTGGAAATCTTTCCTATTGCTTGAATTACACACACACACACACACACACAATTCTATTTTCATCTTTAAAACTACCACCTGTATCTTTACTACACAATCCAAAAATTAAGAGAGCTGAACATATTATGTACAATAAAGCTTATGTAAATCTATTATAATAGATATGGTCATAGAACTAATTTTTTCACTAAATTGCATTGCTTAATTAAGATGTCATTGTTATGTACTAATTAGTGACTAATTATGATAATATATATTAACAGTGTTGTTTTAAAGTTGGAGAATAGAGAGTGATAATTGACCCTAAGTCAATTATCTCTAAATATGTTTTTATTTTGTTTACAAACAACTTCATGGAAACAAGTACGCTTTAGAAGTTGCAAATTAATATTAGTTACTCTATTGTACAGATGTCCATGTACTGTGCGTCTAATGATTAATGTATTACCTAAGACAGAGGTGACATGCATGGTATATCTTTACCCTCACTCACAAACCAGCATGATTTTTAAAAAGATCTTTCTGCATAATTTTCAGAGACAAGTTCAGTGCACTCCAACATTGCCTCTGGATCAGAAGACTGTCCTCAGCTACTTTCCATCTTCCAGTCATTGAAAAGCAGCGCAAAGTCAAGGAAGTGGTACTATATACTGCCTATTTGATAAATACAAGCACAGCTACACTCTGCCTGAAAGTATAAAGCCCAAGCTCCAGGACTGCCTTGATTTCTGATACTCCCATGTTAGGTCCTACTCTTTCTGAATGAAGATGTTATTTGTCCAGAAGAAATGTCCTTTGGTTTTCCAATGTTTAAATCTGCTTGATAACTTAACACTACATACATAGATATAGCTGAATGGGTTTAATTCATAATCAGGTTATTTCTGTTACATGAGGTACCCCAAACAGATAAATAATAAAATAAAGTAGAGCAAACTAATCTGTTGTTTTATGCCTCCTCCCATTTATATCACCTACAAACTAGGAACTAGAAAATAACTAAAATGTTCACTACTTCTCAAACACTAATCCTCTAAAAGTTTTTTTTACATGAATGCATCACACTATTAAAATACATACCCACACTTATATGAGCCTCAGTGTAATTATAGTTTTTTATAATTAGGATTTCATGTCAAAAGATTTACAGCTTTATCACCTGAAGCAATATTCACAGCTGCCAAGAATGATTTATGTAATAATGACTTAAACTGTAAAATAGAATTCTCAAAGGAAGGGCTGTCAAATAGTCCTACTTCAAATAAGTGAGTTTTTAAGAATTGATACTCTGGTAAATAGCGAACTCTATTATACCTAGAACAGTCACATAATGGAGGGAGATAGGAAGTATTGCTTCTCAGTGGACTATGCAGCCCATGATGCATCCACAGCCATTCACTGCATACCTCTCTGGCTTTCACTGTTCAGGAACTCTGTGCACCACTTCCAAATATAAGCTTCTAGAAATGATGCCTTGCTCCTATTTTTATTACTCCATCATGAATGAATGGAAAACACAGAAACATAATATATCATTTTTCTGCTAAGTTTCTCATTGTGTTCATTACATGACATTTTATATTCCAGCGAACTGCTGAATTAAGAATAAGTAAAGAAACCATTTATTAAATAGAGTTAAGAGTTAAGCAACCAAACTATCAAAATAAATGACCTCAATAAAAAATAATTAAGGAAACTTTAAGAAACAAACTAATGAAAATGTTGCTGGATTTTTTTTTTCTGCCTGCTTTTATAAAAGCAAGTGTCTGGCAGGTCAATAAGAGGTGAGACTATTAGAGCATTTTAATCTCATAAGTATTCACTGATTTTATAATTATACTGTGAATAAAACCAGCATGCTATGAAGATTCTATTCATTGTACCCAGACTAGTATCAAAACACTTAGTTTAGGAATTCAAAGCAAGTAAGTATGATTGTATCTTGACATCCTCCAAGAGGATTTGAGTAAACCATTTTTCTTTGAAAAACAGAGGAGAGTTGATTCATCTATTCGTTTTCTATCTCAACTAAAGCTAAATAGCAATTTCTTGTTAACACTTAAGATACCCGAGTCCTTGAAGAATGAGTCATGTCTGAAAAATGCACCAACAGAGACAAAACTGTCACCAAAAATTGACATCTCTATAGCTCCACAGGCTTTCAAATAAATACCCTTTGTGTGAAAACAGGAGTGTTTAAATTCATGTAGCCAAGCAAACCACTCAGACTAGATTTGCAATAGTCAATGCACTAACATCTCCACTACAGAAGTAGTGATTATCAACAGGTCTGTGATTCCATATGAAATTACCTTTGTTCTGAGATCACTGTGTACTTATATAATATGAACTAACTAGAATTAAAAACTTCCACATTTTAGTTACACCCTAATAACAACTCCCATTTTAAAACAGTCTAAAGATTATATTTAGTAGCTAAGCAATTTAGTCAGTTCAGATTCATGTTATACTTAAATTCTGTATATCAAAAAAAAATCTTGAAAACATAATGATCAGTGATGGACCACCATGCACTGATGAATCATAACATAGACCAAGTCAACATTACCATATTCATATGGAGAAATACCAGATATTCAAATTATTTCCAAAGTTTAGTTTCTTGACATAAAATAAACAAAAGAGCTAAGCTACACTTAGATTGTGAGAGCCTCTGTCCAATAAAAGTAAGAGAATAAAGTAATTAGGCTATTTATAATGTGCAGTGCTACTGATTGAAAAGGGTAAAGTGGAAAGAATTTAAGAAATAATCTCTGTGTTGTTTGATAATTATATAAAGCTTTCACTCGGAGTAATACAAAGCTATCCAAACCTGTTTTTCCAGCAATACTTTGTTGCACATACCCATTCAAGTTTGTGGAAGGAAGAATTCCAGTAATTAATAATTGTACATCTCAATCATGAAACATGAAATTATAAGGAAATTAGAGGAAAATTGAACCTTTCCTTTGTTATTTATTCTTTGCGGCTTATCCAATGATGAGTCATAATTTGGTATAGACTGTAGCATAGCATACATTCACCAATTAATAGGCTTCTAAAGATCTGAGAAGATAGTCCTCTGCCTCATTAATTTCCATACATAGAACAGTGAGAAGTAGATGATGCAACATTGACAAAATTACATACAATGTGCATATTTTCTAAAAGTATTTTTTTAATTGAAAAATACTTAAGTGTGCACATTTGAGAAAAATATATTGCTTAAAGGAATATAAGTATCCATGTACAATAATTCATATATCTTCAAATGCTCATACAAATATGCATTACCGTGTACTTAATGCATTCATGCTGTTGCTCCCAGGACAAACCTAAAAGGAGGTGTGTCCTTGAAGTTTGACATATGACCTTACCTTTGAAATGATAGCTTAGTTGTATTTGTGAAAGTGAGTATTAATATTGCCACAGAATTGTACCTTCTTTTCTGTTTTTCTTATATTATAACAAATAACTTCCCCTGTGTTATTTATTTTGTAACACAGGCATGTATGCAAGTTTAGTGGGACAAATCATAAAAGTATGCTATGCTCACTCTTATATAAAAACAAGTAAAAGAAACAAAAGGTATGGTCCACCAACACTTAAAGAGCCAAGAGACACTTAGAACTTTGATAATTTTAAGTTCATATTACATGGTTTTCAAGAATATATTTATGACATATGCTCAAATACAGGCAATGAAGGTGAGTTTCTCTTCCACTTCTCATAGAGCAAAGAAAGCAATGGATTACTGATCTTTATGCCATTCCTTTGAAAAGCAATGTGCAGGGCTGACTATGGCATTTTTCTCCTCAGTGACATTAAGTTACTGCACCTCTGAAGAGTTCAAACAAGGTACCCTTATGCAAAGAACATTTTTCTGCTTGTCCACTAACAAGAACATTCATACCTCCTGGATACTAAGACTCTAGGCAAAGATTTAGTCTACAATTTAGTATTTAGGGTTTCTCTGCATATTAACTTTCAGTAATAAAAATTTATTTTAAAGAGAATCAAATACAAGGAATCCTAAATAGATAAACTTTACCATTTTTATGATAGTAGGTGACCTCCACTTTCCTCTCCTCTGACCCCAGCAGTGCCTGGGCAATTTGGGCAATATCATGTCTCTTGGTCTCAGGCCCATGGAGAAAGTCGCAGGTGCACGGCTTCTGCATGACATCCGGCCTGGAAAAACCAGTCATCTCACAGAACCCATCATTGCAGTAGATGATGGCACAGTTTTGCACCCTGGCATTTGCAATGATAAATTTTTTATCTGCAACAAAAGATGGTAAGACATCTTTTAAAATCTCCCACAAGATTCTCATAAACACTAAAGCAATTTGTTGCATAATAAGAGGTCTGAAATGCAGGTGCTTCCCTAAAATGTTTATTACTCCGACTTTTCCAAGAAAAATAAATCACACACACACACACACACACACACACACACACACACTTAAATACTTAAAATGTGATATTAGTGGCCCTAAGTAATTTAAATAGAAAAAATTAAGAAATTACTCTTTTAATTACAAGAACAGAATTTCTCAAGTAGTTGAGTTCTCAAGTTCTGTGGTTCCCAGGGTTTCTAATGGACCAGCAGACAAGCAGCTTGCCCATGGATGTTTCCAGAATGCCATTTACTTGTAAGATAAAATTTTTCTAAGCCAGAGAAGTAAAACGTCCTGTAACTGTCAGTTTTCTCACTTCAACTTTTTCTGAGTAGCTATAATTATTAGATTTGACTCTTCTAGATTTCTGTAAAGAAGGCCTTCTGCAAATGTGCTTTCTAATACAACTATTTTTAGCAATGAAACCACACATTGATAATCGATAGTGTAAAGTTTCACACATTCATACTGCAAGTTCCAAAAGATAAAAATTTTACACTCATACGCAATTGGTATCATACTAACACACCTTTTTAACTTTTCCTTTGGAAGAAACTAGAATTTTTATATAATAGATATTTTAATACAAGCAACATTAACTTTTAACAACAAACTATATTTACTACTTTCAGAAAGAAAATGAAGGAGGAAAGACAAGTTAATTTTGTACACAGGATACCAGATCTTTGCATCACTAAATGCAGTGCTGGGAAACTTGTAAAGTGTACAGCATAAAGAGTTAATGTGGACAAGCATAGGACTTTAAATTGCTAGATTTATTTAAAATAATTAATTCTTGTCGTTTGTCCACAAGAGCATATGAAATTTCTCTACATTCAGCCTCTGTGGGATCTACTTACTACACATCGATTTTTAAATTCCAGATGAAACATTTAGGGAGTTAGCAGAGAGACAGAAATATTATTTTGGAATAGTGCGCTGCTTGCACCAGAAACCATCCACTGCTTTCCCAAATTATCCTCTTTGGCGTACATTTACACTGCTTCTGTACAAAGTTCAGCTTTAAGAGCTAACTAACACCAAGAAAACATCCTCGTCATTCTACAGCCCTGCAGTTTACCAAGATAGAACACAGTTTGCATATCCATTTACATCGGTACTACAATTTACATGTTTCTGTTCGGAGACTATGCTCTGCTCTGCACCTGACTTTTAAAAGTCTACCACAGAAGAGCCTTAAAATATGAACCCATGTTTTACCAGCACGTTCCCTTTAAGGTAGTAGAATAGTGGGACATTAAGTAGCAAGGCAGATAATGGAGCAGTAGGGGAGGAGGATCAAATTGCCTTGTATAATGGAGTCCATAATCTAAAATGTAAATCAAAATTAATGCTAGAAAGAGAACACTATCGCTGCCATTCGAACCGCCTGGCTGGGTTTCACAGCCTCTGAACTTGACAACCTGGAGTTGCCAATCTCCCAGCTTGGAAGCTACGGACGCCAAGTGCAATACCAAAGCCGAAAGCGAACGCGAGATAAGAAAACAAATGAACTTACTTTGCCCTTCAAATTTCCGTATGATGGTCCCCAGGAACGTGTTTTGCGGTGCCACATGCCCCCTGCGAACAGGCATGGTGCCCGGATCTTCGCTGAACGCTGGAGCTTGGAGTTCTCCCGGGATCTCTCCCGGGCTAGAGCCCAGGCCAGCGCGCGAGCCGCTCTTTGTGGCAGCGCATCCTCTTTGGAGAGCAGAAATCTCTTCCCATTAGCACCACTTCGAGACACCCGCGTTCCCTGGCGGAGTCCAATCCATTCCCCTCACCTTCTGGAGGGGGCCTCGCGCGGCCAGCCGCGGGTGAGAGGCTTGGGGGCGGGGAGGGCTGGAGGCGGGGTGCGGGAGGCGGTGGGGAGGGCGCAGGAGCGGCGTGGGGGGGGTGGAAGACTTGTGCGCCTTTTGCAGGGAAGGGAAAAATAAAAAGAGGCTGGGTGGGGGTTGACGTTTCTATCCCCGCCCTCTCCCCCTACACACACACACACACACACACACACACACACACACACACACGCATGCACGCACACAGCCTTTATCCCTTATCCTGAGAGCTTGGGCGCCGCCACAGCTCAGATTACTCAAGCGTGCATTAGCGGAAGGCAGCCAAGAAATCTCCAAAACTCAGTGACAAAAAGCTACTCTGGGAAGGTGATCTCCATGGCCACTAGCCACCGAGCTCCATCCTTTATCTCTCACGGCGCAGTATCTACCCTCAGCTACAAAGAAAAGACAGGTGGGAAGCGAGTCCTTCAAGGAGGAGTGTTTCTAACCTCTGTGGGCACTCTGGAGATTGAAGGTTGAGGATGTGCGACTTGGGAGTGTTCAGGTTCAGTGTCAGAGTGCAGCTCCAACCCGAGAGCCCCTCGTGGGTGGGCGCTGAAGCAGGGGCTACCCAACGCTGAGCTGTACCTCGGAAAGAATGAAGACTTCCCCCATCGCTGAGCATGCGGGGTTTCCCCGCGGGAATCCCCGAAGAGTTGCAAGATTGAGGGGTTACTGGGTCTCCAGGTGCTAGACGCTGCAAGGATAAGGCCAAAAATTGTGTAAGCGACTGTACAAAACAAGGCTGGAGTTTGAAGTGGGTGAGGCTGGGCGCCGGGGGGAAGGAACAAAAGGTGGGTGGGGCTGAGAGTTAGTAGCTTCTCTGTGACCTCCCATGCCTCTCTGTCCCAAGCATTCAAGCAGCATCTTTCTGCTTCTAGACTATTTTTGAAGGAGCGCTTGCTTAAGATGGAAAAACTCAAAGGAAAAAAACCTCTTCGTTCCTGCTTGTCAGAGGCTGCACGGGAATCTCCTGGTTTACACACACTTCTGATCAAATACTTGTGGAGACTTAGGGCGTCAATGTGGCAAACTACTAGGAAAACGTTTTCGAAGTTGTTTTTCTATTTTTTTCTATTGTTTTTCTCTTGCTTCTTTTCCTTCACTTACTATCTTCTTTAATAGTCCTATTCACATTCCTTTCTGTAAAAGGAACCTGTTATCATTTCATTCTACAAACAGAACACAGACAAACGTCTGACTTCCAACTTGCAATAAGGGTCCATAGACTTCTATCAGCACATGTCGCTGCAAAGAGTATCTGGGGCGGGGTGTGGGGCATGCAATTATTTTTTTTCTGCTTTTTGAGGGTCAGTGGGTTCATATTTTCCCAGTTGCAGCCTCAAATTCGAAGAGAAATGAAGAGAGTGGAAACAAGAAGGGACAAGAAGCGAGGTTCGGTTTTTCAAGGTGAATCCTGGGTATTTTGGTAAATATGGGAAGAAACATACTTCTTTTAAAGTGTATATTCTAAAATCATACACCAAAAAAATAAAAATAAAATTTAGAACTCCAGAAATTATAACTCTTTCATATGAGAGTATTGGACACGAATCAATGAAAGAATTACCCTAAGAGAGGTGAAATGTCCGGTTAATTAGCATGACTTTGAAAAGAAGCGATCTAGGAAAACCCCTAGGCTTTTGTTGTAGTGTGAGTTTTCTTGAATCTGTACACTTGACTGTCTTGGGATATTGAAGAATCACAGTTCTCTGGCGCCTGGATTATTTTCTCTTGTTTTTCTTTGTAAGTAGATAATTTTGTCATTCTCTTCCCTAGCTGGAGCTGGACTTGCAAGAAGATGGTTCCTCTTCCAGATATGTGTGGAGCTATCCATGGTGCTGACTCTGATGCTGCCTTTAGCAACTAGTCTTTGCCTGCTGCCCAGGAGACAATAGAACTGCAAACTCAACCAAGTGGCTCGGATATAGCACATACCCCAATTTTGTTCATAAAAATACACATTGATATTTTTGACACAGTTCTAAAATTTCCTCCTTTTCTACGCATATTTCTAATTAAACCCAAGCTGAACTTTATCTCCAAATGAAGGACTCCAGAGAAAAATGAAAATTTATAAATTGTGTGGATTGTAACTAAGCTTTCTGTGTAAAGTTTCATTTCCACTAAGGTTTCATGACACAATATTACAACAGTAAGCTGTTGCATGTTTGGGTGATAAAAAGTTTAAATGACTTTTTGTTGTTGTTGTTGTTGTTGTTGTTGTTTCGTTTTGTTCTTTGAGACAGGGTCTCCCTGTAGCCCCAGCTGTCCTGGAACTCACTATGTAGACCAGGTTGGCCTTGAACTCACAGAGATCCACCTGCCTCTGCCTCCCAAGTGCTGGGATTAAAGGCAAGCACCACCACGCCAGGCTTAAATGACTTTTAAACTCAGCAAATAAGTACTACTTTAAGGTAAAGGTCATCCTAAGCATATATTGAAAAACAGTGTTTAAGTGCTATAAGATAAGATGTATTGACATGCAGGAGTTTACTGTGTAATATTTATATTTATAACTGTCACATTAAATTTCACAAGCAATTGAGTTTGGAAATTTTGCAATTCCACTTTCTCTCTTCAAGAGTATAAGTGACATCCCACTTCCCTCTCTAGCTTCATCTTTCAAAATGTCTCTGTTTGGACTGGCTAATGGAATATATGATAAATTCCCATTGTCTGTTTTACATATGAGTAGAAACTGTGAGTTTCACTTTTCCCCAGCCATATTTAACTCTAAGATCATCGGTTCTATTCATGATTATATGTAAAATCAGAAAATTCTATAACCCATGTATTGTAATTGATTGATATGAACAGAAGATTCATATCAATCATTCATATCAAAAGGCATCCTGTTTCTAAATTACCCCCAATAATTGTGCTCATGCATTATATATTGGTAAGTGGAGATAAATACATTAATCTATACTCATCCAGTAACAGAATCAAACTGGAGGATGACAATCACGGCTGCTTGCTGGCTGGAAGGTTTCCTTCTTTCATCACCACCAGCTGAAAATGCTAACCAGATTTCATGATTTTTATGTTTTCATAAGCATTTCTCATTTTTAGAGTTTTGGAAGTTTAAATATTGAACAAACTACATAAGCTGAGCTATTGAATTCCTGTGAAATATACAATTTATTACTTAATAAGCTAATAACAAGCAAAGATACAAAGCAAATTCAGATATATTTTTGAATAACATAATTGTTCATGTCATCTTATAATCCAAGTTATTCAGAACTTGCTATGTAAATATTTTAGACATACCTATTGTGTAGTAAATACTGTTTCATATGTACAAAGTTCTGCATACATGTGGACCTAGTAATACAGCTCAGTGACGGAAAGAGCATGCTTATGTAGCACGCATATCTTGGTTAAATGTTCACCAAAATGTAAAATGAATGGAACCTTGCTTAAGAAATCTACATTAGCAATTATTTAAACATCTCATATATTTTTTTAAGTCCTCAAGGAAACAGTAGTAACCATTACAAAGAATTTAAGTGGTAGTCTCACACTGACAGAAAGTGGAAAATTTAATATTAAATAAGTGATGTTAATTTATTACTTTTAAGTTTTGAGGTTGATGTAGAAAATAATTTGATGAGATTCATATGAAGCTTTTTCTATTCAGCAAAGCTATTTTATTTAACTAATGACCGCAATGCATTTGTTTTAATGGCTATTTTAATGTAGCCTGTGGAGATGCTGGGTATTACCTTACTAACTGGGTCACATCTAACTTAAGAAACATCTGACTCTACAGTATGAGTTAGGCTGATTTTGGCTTGCATTATCATATGTAGCTCTAGAATCTCAAAAGACAGAAATTTTGAGGTCATCTATTAACACAGCTTGGAGTAGTGAGAAGAGCAAAGGAAAGACTGGGCTCTAACATTAAACTGTTTTACTTTAACAGAAACTAGGGGCATGGAGATACCTATGTGAGTAAAATGCTTGTCACATACATGATAATCCGAGTTAGGATTCCTATAACCTACATAACAGCTGAGTATGGATAACAGCTGGGTATGATAGCTTGCCTGTGACCCCAGTGCTGGGTGAATGGAGACAGGAGGAGCCCAATGGTACTGACCAAAGAAGCTAGTGAGCTCCAGGCTCAAGTAGAGGCCTTATCTCAAAAACTAAGGTAGAGAACAATAGAGGAAGAACTCTGACAATGACCTCTGGGCTTCTTGGAAAACAAAGTAGAGAATGATATTGAAAGATACCCAGCATTGACCACTGACCTGCAGAGAGAGAGAGAGAGAGAGAGAGAGAGAGAGAGAGAGAGAGAGAGACAGACAGACAGACACACACACAAACACACACACAGACAGAAATATACACACAAATAGAAAAATACCAGAAAATACTGAAAATATTTAAGATGTTTGTGGCTTCATTACTCAAGTCAGTATAACAATTCCTAACTCTCAGTTTTGTGTGAAGAATAAGTAGGAAAACAGATATGCCATAAAATCTTGTATACGCTGAATAATTAAATAATAACTGTCCTACAATGTAGTCTCTAATTTTAATTAGCAAGTAATAATGTCAAAATACAGGCTTTGACTTTTTAAATTAAATTTGTGTTAGTGTAGTGTGGAGATGGGGAGAAAGAAGAGGATAAGAGGATAAGAGGAACAGGAGAAGAGAAGAGAGAGAAGAGAAGAGAAGAGGAGAGGAGAGCAAAAAGTATAGCATCAAGTAGGTAGATCATACCTGTCAAATAACTCGGAGTCATACCAGAGGTACCATAGTGAGTTGCTTCACCATTGACGTTGAGAAGGTGTAGAATCTTCTCTGGGAGCATCCTTCACGTTAGTTTAAACCCCAGTTTTTATTGTTCACTTTACCTCCATACTTGGCATATTAATTATAATATAAATATTAATGTTTGGTTCATTTTGCTGATAATATGAAAAATACTGTAATAACAAACTTTTCTATGAAGAATGAAGTACTGGTTATCACTTCCTTAACATATGCCACCTGTTATTACAGAAAGCAACCAGTTCAATTGTGAAATTCTTTGATCCTTCGCTATTGAAGATCTGAGACGATGATATGACTGAACTTGATTACTTATGAAAAACTCCTAGAAGTAAATTTGCTGAAATAAAAGAATATATCAAAACTCAAGATGTTATTTGAATGTTATTTGATAGTGTAAATTAGTAAGAGTGTTTATATATGCTTTTTAGTTTAATAATTGTCGGTACATGAATCAAAACTGAGAAAATTCTCTTGCATATTGCTTTCTTGAAGATTGAGTATAAGTACTTTTTGAACATTAGAAGATAGTAAAAATGTTTAATTTGGACTATTCATTCTTATAATTATCTAAAATATTTGCTGTAATTATTAAGTCTAACTTGAAAATAGCCACAATTAAAAACCTAATCAAGATATGTATCTTGAAATACAATAATTTCTTAATTTCTCTATTCCCTGACATAACATCAGCACTCAAAAATAAGCACCAGGTATCTCATTAAACTTAAAAGTTTCTGTACAGCAAAAGAAACAATCAAAAAAAGTGAAGAGAAAACCCACAGAGTGGGAAAAAATCTTCACCAGTGACAAATCTGACAGAGGTTTAACATCCAGAATATATAAAGAACTCAAAAACAAAGAAGTGAGAAACCAAATGACCCAATTAAAAGATGGGCTAAAGATCTAAACAGAGAGCTCTCAAAGGAAGAAATAAAGATGGCTAAGAAACATCTCAAAAAGTGTTCAACATCATTAGTAATTAGGGAAATGCAAATTAAAACCACCCTAAGGTATCACTTTACCCCAACCAAACTGGCTAGGATCAAGATAAATGATACCAAATGCTGGCAAGGATGTGGAGAAAGGTCATTCATTGCTGGTGGGCTTGCAAACTCATGCAACCCCTATGGAAAACAGTATGGAGAACTCTTAAAATTTTTAAAAATGAGCATACCATATGACCCGGTTATACCACTCCTTGGCATATACCCAAAGGACTTGTCCTATTACAGAGACACTCATACAACCATGTTTGTTGCTGCTCTTTTCACAATAGCTAAGAGATGGAAGCAACCTAAGTGCCCCTCAACTGATGAGTGGTTAATAAAAATGTGGTGTATTTACACAATGGAGTTCTATTCAGCAGTAAAGAAAGATGAAATAATGAAATGTGCCAGTAAATGGATAGATCTAGAAACTGTTATACTAAGTGAAGTAACACAGACTCAGAAAAATAAAAGATGTATGTTCTCCCTCATTTGTGGATCTTAGCACCAAATTCTTTTTAATTCCATGTCCTTTTAATGAGATGATACTGTAACTACCATCCCATCACAACTTCAGCAGTGCCTGATTGCTAAACATCATCACAATTCTGCTTGTTGTCAGTTGTGCTACTTCATTAAAGGAGGGGCAAATAGGGTCACTGGACTCTCACCAGAGTATCCAGCCACTCTTCCCAGCCAACGGTATGTAATTTGGCTCTAATCACACATGGTCTCCTATGTTTGGGGAAGGCCAAAGTATACAATCTGGGCAGGCTAGGAAGAGAAGGATTAAGTGTAAATATAAATAGATTTATTTGGGCCAACTGTTTGGTCTTAAACACCCAAAAGGAAAGTATAGCCAAAGAGTAAAGCCATCAGTATATTTCTTTGAGAGCTCAAGGGATTACACTTCTCAGACATTAGGCTTAAGTTCATATAAAAAGTTATTTAGACAATTATTTCTCATTGATGATTTTGTTCTGAATAAGAAAGTTCTGCTCAGATGTAAGATTTCAAGTCTTGGCCTGCAATACTGTTGTGCCCACCTGTAGGTAAGGGAGACAACCAGCTATTGTTCTAAAATGATGGATAAATATGTTTTCTCCTCCTACTTAGTAGCCTTTGAGAGGGAACTGATACTGATTCTAATCACTCCAACAGCATCAAAATGCCTGAAAGCAAATCTTGAATCCATCACTCTTGAGTCCAGCCTTGGCTGACAGAAGGAAAATGAGGAGGAGCCCAATAGAGGGATGCTTCGAGAAATTCCAATAGATTCTCATATGAACATTTGAAAGTTGCCCTGTTCTGACGTTTTTCTAGTTCCTTGTCTGGAACTTGTAATGCTAATTACTCTTGCCTTTACTTCTCCTTCACATCTCGTATTCATCAGTCAAGGACTTTCTTTTCCCCCCTACAGATAAAAGTTATGCTATTTGGGAGTCTTTTAGATAGATCCACTGAAATGGTATCCAAATTGCCTCAACCTGCGTCCCTGTTCAGCATGGAGGAAACCAGAGTGGTCTGTGTCCCAATTCCCTATTTGCAAGCAGGTAACCTCTTCAAAGGATGGTGTGACAAGAATAGGAGGTAGGAATTAGCTAGGCAATTAGTGTAAAAAAGACCCCAAAGAAAAGCAGCCAGTTTCTTGGCTAAAAGTCAAAATGTCTTTTGGCCTCTTAGCAACATACTCTGTTCCAAAGGCCAAAAATGTCCAAAGTGTTTGAGAGCTCTTATCTAATCCTTAAAGATTTTTGGTTTACCTCTTTGGGGAGGGGGCGAATATTAGAGTAGCAAAAATCCCCATTTAAAAAAAGAAAGAGTACATGAAGTTATCAGAAAAAAGTGATGGGGAGATATGGGAAGAGTTGGAGTGCAGGCAGTGGGCACGGATTTAATCAAAACAGCTTATATCCTTATATGCCTGTATGAAATTCTCAATAAATTATTTTTTAAAATAAGCATTAAATAAATATATTTTGTGTTGGTTGAGCAGGGTTCAATAAACTTGCCTTCTATTTTGAAGGAAGATTTCCAGTTTGTGTCTAACTGATTTTACAGCATGTTCAAGAGCTTTAGGCGAAATGATGGGACTGACTTATGAGTCCTGTTTGTAGGAAATATTGATGAGCCTTTTGGGAAAACAATGGTCCTAAGTATAAAAGCATGAAAAGCTGATTTAATAATGAAAATCCCCATCATCAAGGGAATTCGTCAATGTTTCTGGCTATTATATGAAGGGCAAATAAAGTAATGAAGTAATTTACTACTTTTTTCAATATCTTTTTACTGACACTGTTGCATCGTTTCATAGTTTTTAGAGCCCTTCTAAAAAATCTAGAAATTTGGGGCTGGAGAGATGACTCAGAGGTTCAGAACACTCGTTATTCTTGCAAAACACCAAGTCCAGTTCCCAGCACCCACATGGTTGCTAACAACCATTTGTAACTCCAGTAACAGGGGATCCAACATCCTTTTCTGACTTCTTTGGGCATTGAATGACATGGGTGCACTTACATACAGGCAGGCAATATGATCATACACATAAAATAAAATAATAAATAAAATATTTTTAAAAGTAGAAAATTTTAACTGAGTTGCATTGAAGTATATGTAACATGAAATCTATACATTTTTTAAAAATTTTTAATTCATTTGTATATCATGAGTGTTTGCCATCATGCATATAAGTGTACCTTTACCAAGGGTCACGCAGTGATAGCTTGCATGGGTATGCATGGTTATGGAAAAACGTGGTCTGTAGAGCAGAAAATAAAGGAGTCAGTCATCTCTTGGTGTGTCATTGGTCCCAAGATTAGCCTCTAGATTATGGATCACTAGAAGGACTTTAAAGAACCATTGTTGTGTTGTTGTTATAGGATATATATATATATATATATATATATATATGATTCACATTAAAATCAGTAAATTGAAAAGACACAATGAGAGAAGGTTAGAAGTATTAAGATTTGAGATGTATCTGCCTCAATGGTTCACACAGAAATTGATTTAAAAATGATATGACCACACAGATAAAGAACTGTAAGACAGAAAGCTCCCTGAGACTTGGCATCCACGACTTTAGATATCATGATAGATGTACTGAGTACCTGTGTGACTGGTTTCAGTTACTGATGCTCCTACAGATGCTAAGCTGACAAAGCAGGCCCAAAACCTCAGGCATGCATAAATACTCTGAACAGGCAGGAAAATTCAAAGGCAATTCCCAGGAGCTCAACCAAAGTCCAGTTCTGAAAACAAGCCTTTCTTGGGAAAGTTTAGGTTTGAGAAACCTAGGTATGTGGTTCAGTTGCTTTGCAATTCCCAACTATCTTCAGAGTGAATCTCTGTCTCTCTGTCACCAGAGTTTTCTCTGGGTCTCTTATGCTATCAGGCAAACCATGTGCATTTATTATTATTCTGGGGGGGGGGGAGAGAAGTGACTTACAGAGAAATGAGCCCCCAGTGCCCAGTGCTAAGCTGCACAGCTCTGCACTGAGGCTCAGAGCCAGCCATATCAGATCCCTCCAGTGGCTTGCCCATAGTCACTGCTAGCTTACGCCCTTGCCTCAGGGGCCAGCAGTCTTGCCCCAGGTCCATAAGTGCCAGGCCATTTTGTCCTTGAGTACACCTGGCTGCTGCGTGTTAGCCACGCCTGCTGTGCATTCCTGGCACCTTCAGTCCCCAGATGGCACCACAAGTCCCTCTTTCCACAGCTAACTCTCCACAGTCCATTCTCCGCAGCAGGCCCTGCCCCTCGGAGGAACCAGAACCCTTGGGGAACACAATCTCTGAAATATTTCCTTTTCTAAAGGTAGTTGTCTTTCAAACAAAGGAACACATGGAGGCCAGAGGGTACATATGGTGTCTACCTCTATCATTCCCTCCTTATTTTTCGAGTCAGAGTCTCTCACTGAACCTAAAGCTTGATATTTTGGCTAAGTTAGCTGGCCAGGAATATCCTGGGAGCCACCAGTCTCTGTTGCCCAATGCTGGATTATAGGCACACACATCCATGCTCTACTTTTTATGGGTGCTGATGAGGTGAACTCAGGTCCTCTTGCTTTCACATCAAGGGTTCTTACCCACTTTTCTATCTCCCCATACCCAGAATGAACTTTTCAATAACAATGGGACAAACTGTTGTGTTATTGAAGGGCTTCTCAGAGAGAGAGAGAGAGAGAGAGAGAGAGAGAGAGAGAGAGAGAGACAGACAGAGACAGAGACAGAGAGTCTGAGAGAGATTTTTTCTTAATGACTGTGGTAGCATCCAGCATAGTGCACCATAGTAGGGTAGGGTTTTGCTGTCTGCACTCTATAGCTGTATGTGATCTCTGAAGGTTCTCAGAGAGACTAGAGAAGCTGAAAATTGTGAACATGTCTCATTTTTCCCAGCCTATGTCTCGCTCTCCATTGTCCTCTGTGTGATTTTGCTAACAAATTTTAAATTATCTTTTCCTCCTTTTAGACACACAACCAGTATCTTGGCGACCATGTGTTATTTATTTCAGGATTCCTAATATTGAACATACCATCTGTCACATAGTGGTGGCCAATAAGTGTTGTTATGAGAAAGAAGAAAGGAGAACACTCAGGATGAATGTATGAATGGACAGAGAGAGACAGGATGAGGAAAAGGGAGAAAGCACTTGGGACAGGAACAAAAGATAACAAGAAACAGTGGTGAAAGAAGATGAAAAGGTGAGAGGTAGAAAGAGAGGAAGAAATGTGGCCAGTAGAGAAGATGAAGGGTGGGGGGAGAAGGGGGGGAGGGAGAGAGAGAGGAGAGAAAAGGAGAAAAAGAAGAAAGTAAAGGAAAAAAGGTAAAGGGAACAGAATTATGAAAAGAAAGAGGAAAAGTGGCAGAAAGGGAAGCCACCTTGAGTCCCCCCTGCCCTCCCCGCACACTGCCTGTAACACACACTGCTCAGTGCAGGAGCTATTTAAAGCAGAACCACCTAAAATCCACATCAGCATTGTAGCCCACGTACCAGGAAAGGAATAATTTCCAAGGACCAATAAGAATCTGTTTCTAAGTAAATAAATATCATCATTTTCCCATTCAGGTTGTTACATAAGTTTGGTATATGCTTCATACTTTAAAGGTGTCTATGAATAATTTACTGCAAATGATATCCCATTTTAACGACATTATAAAGAAATATAAACATGCATGTTAAGTAGCATGCTAGCTGGTGATTTAAAATCAATTCTACCTTGAAATTACTAAATGGAAGTGTATTTACAATTAAATAGCTTTTGCTCGACTATAAATCAATGATAATCATACTTGCAAGTGGTCTTCATTGATAGTACCAGTAAAACTCAGGGCTTGTACATGCAACAGTATATGAGTTAATGCAAATCTTCACTACCCTTTCCTCCTCACCCATTTCTGTGCTGACACTGGAGGGAACATTCTGCTCACAAAGTGAGGCAGGCAGAGAAGGAGAACTGTCCCTTGCCTGGGCTCAGTTTTACAGCTTAAGAAAATTGAAATGGAGAGATTTGCTTTAGGTCATGAAATGAGTTCAGTTCAGTTCACTTTTCAGGCTTGTAACTAATATGTGAATCCCATTCCCTTCTTAACTGCTGAAACAAACTCCTTCTCCCAAATCTGTTAAATTTCTAAATTTGATAACTAATTTGAATGTTTCTTTTTAACCAACACTGCATGTCTGAGCCACACTTCACATTCAAGCACATTTTAGTAAAGCTCTACAGCACTTTGGGTCTCAAAATTCTTTTAGTTGTTTTTTTCCAATGTGGACATATTAATCTTTTCTAAGATAAATTTCCATATTTTCCTGTCTAATTTGTCCTAAGTGAATATTCTATATCATTTGTATGAAATATAATTATGAAACTGTATCACAGTAATATTTTATTTCCAGACTTCTGGGTTAAATTCTTTTGTTCAATGTTGGTAATCTATTTTATAAATAGAACTAATCTAAATAACAAAACCATGGTGCCTGCCCTCTATTGAATTAGTAATTAACATTTTTAGCCAAATCTAGACATAAGCATTGGAAATAATTCTCCTTTATTGCTTATATTCCTTCCTCTTTGTCCTAACATTTTAATTTCTTATCATTTTTTATCTAAACTGTTATTTTACAGCTTCAAGTTGCACAGCAGCAAAAGGCAGTGGGTCAATTTCCTCTTGTACTTGATTTGTCACTGTCATTTCTCATTTTTTTTTTATCAGCCATAATCTAAAGAACAAATTCAGGTCAGAAACTCTTCTTTCAAACCTCTTTACTTTTGTTTCATGATATTTTGTCATGCACTATTATAGACCAAGACGTGTTTCTCCTGCTTCATCCTGGCAGACATTACATTATGAAACATCTAAAAATAAAACTAAGAAGAGGAGGCCTTACGCAGATGCAAATCCTTTGCTCTACATGATTATTCAAGTAGTCCATGAGTGAAAGAACCTTAGTGGAGTGTAAGATGGCTTAGTGGGTACAGGTGCTTCCCGCCAAGCCTGACAACTTGAGTTGAATACCTAGGTTCCACATGGTGAAAAGAGATAAGCACAAAAGAAACAAATTTGGACATACTGTTTGTGTGGCATTTTCTGTAGTAAGTTTCCACAATAATCACTCAGGTTTGTTCCAGAATCTGTCATTTTCACAAAGACTTTCATTGATATTTGTATTAATCAGTGTAAATTGCCATCCCCCTAATATTCCAGGTTACCTCACTGGTTTTGGCACTGAAAAAGTAGTAAATGGAAGAGGAGACAGTTCCCTTCCCCTTACGAATGTAAGTGTATCTTGCCAAAAGCAATAGAAAAACCCCATTATGCACTTGACTCAAAAGCCTGAGTCTGTTCAGTCCAAGGATTTTCCATTGGAGACCCAGGGTTGTTCTAACCCCATTCTCTACTCTTTTCCTGAGCTTTTATTTGTCCTGGAGCTTATTTTCCTTCCAGGCTTCTGATAGTGTACCAGGTAGGATGAACTACAAGAAGAAAAAAATTGGGAGAAAAAAGAAAAAGGATATACAAGATGAATCTGTCCCTTTAAAATATAAAACCAGATAAGCTTTCATCTTCCCAAGAATTCTGCCTAACAAACCTGCCCTTATGAAATTTTGAACCCAGCTATGTAGCCATCCTTAACCGGGAAGCAAACAGGAATATTTTAGCAACTTTCATTTAATATCTCAAATTTTATGTCAGTTTCCTTAATGTTGGTCAAATGCAAAGGCTCTGAGAATATGTTTGTGTGTACAACTTGTGAAACAGCCTTACCATCTACACATTCTAATAAAGTTCCCAAAGAATATTCCTTGACAGAAACATTTGTAGAAGATTTTTAGTGGCCCAATAATATAAGTGCTTATGTTTCCTATAGATCTAAATAAAATCATGATTGCTAGCTGTCCAATATGAGCTATGATAGGAAATGTCTTGCAGGAAATTTTATTTTTCTGATGCCCATCAAATCATGTTACCTGTCAACCCTCCTGCCTTGTGCACAAACAAGATTATTTCTCAATGAGATTATGAATTCCACATGGTTCCACTTTCCCTCTATCTTTCTACATTATACCAGAGACGTATAGCTATTTCCCTCAAAACACAGTGTCAAAATTTAATCATCCAGTGGTCTCAAGTGTAGTATTTCAACTGACTGACATGTTTACTATTCTTTTAATCATATCATAAACTGAATATGTATGTATCTATTATGATTGGCTATTCAGAAAACATAATAATACATATATGCAATGTTATAAGTTTAAGTACTTTTTATTTGTTTTTTATTTTTATTAAATTTTTGTGATTTCTATACAATATAATTTGATGGTATTTAGATCCCCTCCCTTATCTTCAATCTCATTATTGCCCCTGTCCAATATAATTTACTGTATTACATATATAATAAGGCCTATACAGTCTAATTTGTGTCTCCAAATGTCCTTCAGTCTGGGTCCAGCTATTGTACCTTGATTAACCTAACCAAGATGCCATTCATCAAAGAGACTGCCTCTGCCATTCTCAGCAGCCATCTGTTGACAAAATTTTCTTAGTTAGAATTGGAGTTTCTTACCTACTTCCTCATGTCTATGCTGGAATTTTGTTTGAATGGAGCTTGCATTGGACCAGTTTATATGAATAAATGACCAGCTGTCTGTAAAACTCTGTTTACTTATGGTCACCCACCACCACTGGCTCTTACAGTCTTTCCACATTCTTTTCTATAATAATCCCTGAGCCTTGGGAGGCAGAAGTTTGATATAGGTTTCCTATTCAGGGATTAGTGCTCTGCATTCTCTTGTTATTTGCACATTGGCTAGTTGTGCATTTCTGTGTTACCATCTCTTGCATAAGAAAATTTCTCTAATGATAGTTATAAAATGCATTACTATGTGGATATAACAATAAATCATTAAAAGTCAGTTTAATATGATAACTAGTAAAAATCTAATTTTTGGGCTCTCCACTATGCCCTATGACCTGTTTAGCCTCAGGTTCCTAAGCCTTGAATCCATGTCAGTTATGGGCTCCGTCCTAGGAAGTAGACATTAAATCCAATTAAAGAGTGCCTGGTTACTCCGATGAGCATAGTACCTTCCAATACTATGAATGCTAGCCAGTGGAGATGAGACTCTGAAGTTAGCACCAAAATGATTTCTCTTTGTTTGTTCTACAGCTCACGTATGTAGTGTCTTCAGCAATGGGGTATTACCATCAAGTTCTGATGGGTAGTAAGGAGCAGGGGCAATGGCCAGTATTGGTTGGGGGTCTAAGGGAGTTCATTATTTCTGGCATTGACATTATTTTTTTTCTCTTTTTTTTCAGTAATCTGTGATTTTTAGAAAGGATAATGTCTCCTTTATGTGATAACTCCTTTAATCTCTTTATATGATGTTATATGCCTATACTTTAAGAAGCTTCTATTGTGGTAGGTTTCCATATGATATTGACTAAAGGCCTTTAGTGTTATTTATCCCTCCCAACAAGCCCTCCTCTGCCCTGTCCTCCCATTCCAGCCCCATTTAACCCCTCCTAGTCTAATGTCCCACTTTTCAGCTTCATATCATTGCATTCTACCACCAAACCCAGAAAGCACCCCCTACCCCCACCCACACATGGCCATTTATCAGTTTCTTGACCTCTCTGAATTATAAAATTGAAACATGCTTATAATATTATGAAGCTAGGATCCCTTTGACCTGAAGAAGTCTGAGAGCTAAAATGGCAGGGCACTAAGGAGTCTAAATGCTTTGACCACTCAAAACTGTTCATGAACTTTTGTTATTAAGTTATGTAGCTTCGAGTTATGAATTTTTCAGTGAATACTGATCCAATTGAATTTATAAAACAAACATTTGCCACTCATTAGAGCAAATTTTTGGAAGAGAATAATTGGGTAGTATATCACTATAATATTAGCTCTTTTAAGTCAGAAATTTTCCCAATCTAGGCTATTTTGACAAATAAATCTTTTGATTCTACTCTTTGATCTTATAATTTGTTAAATGAATTCTTAACTACTGTATCTGGAATAGAGTCTTTTATAACTGCAGAACTAAATCAAGGTAAGCCTTGTATTAAGACATTTAGCACTTACCAATTTATTTCAAACATACGTAAAAGTTTAAGATGATTATTGTGTATATGTTATCAAGTGATTGAAAACAGTCTCCATTAAAATGCAATAATCATCCAAGTGTATGATACATGAAACTTCATATCTTAGCACCTTTATAGTTTATGGGCATCCATCTCAATGAAAACAAAACCAAACTAAGCTAATGTAGTTCCTATGACTAATCATTAAAATTCAGTCTGTTTGGGGGTCTCCAATAGGAAAAGACAAATGGAAGATGTTGTGATAGTTAATAATTTCAGCTTCACAGGATGTAGAATCATCTGGGATGAGTCTCTGAGCATAACTTTGGGGTATTATTTTAATTTCATTAGTTGAAGTGGGAGACACATCCTAAATGTGGATAGCACCAGTTCCACATGCAATAGTTAGTGTTGATTATCAATTTGACAGAATCTAGAATCATCTGGGCAATGGGCCTCTGACCATGCTTTGGAGGGGATTATTTTGATTGTATTAATTGAGGTTGGAAGTCCTGCTCACTGTGAGTGGCACCACTCCCTAGGCAGGAGATCCTGGATTGTATACATGGAGAAAGTGAACTGAGCAGCAGTTTGCATGCATCACTCTCTGCTTCCTGGTTGTAAATGCAAGGTAGCCAGCTGCTTTAAGTTCCTGCTACCTTGACTTCTCTATCACGGTGGACTGTGACTTTGAATGGTAAGAAAGATTAAGTTTTTTTCTCCTTTAAGTTGCTTTTCATAGAGTATTTTATCCTAACAACAAAAAAAAAGCTAAGGCAGTTCTTGATCATATTAAAAGGAAAAAGTAAATTGGGCACAAGCTTCCATCATCCTGCTTCCTGACTGTGGACACAATGTGACTAGACACTGCTTGATCCTGCTACTGTGTCTTCCCCATCATGATGGAGTGTATCCTTGAACTGTGAGCCAAAATAAACTCTTGCTCCACTAAGTTGCTTTTTCAGTTATTTTTACTGCAAAAGCAAGACAAGTAACTAAGACATATGTTACATAATTTTTTGTGTAAATAAATCAATATTTCAAGTGAAATCAATAATCATTATGTATTAAAATGTAAAATCAGTGTATCATACGCTTGTTTGTCCCAGAAATATGTGCAGATCCCTAGGAAATATGAAATATGAAAAGACTGTTTTGGTCTGGAAAGGAACATCAAGTTCATGAAGTAGTTAAAGAATTACAGTTATTGAAAGAGACAAATTTCTTAAAATTGCTTGATGTCATTTCATATTTCATTACATTCCTTGTTTAAAATCATTAAAATTGTAACCTATGATATGCTTTTCAGAAAAATCAATCATGTAATCATCATGGTTGCAAACAATATAAATATCTTCAGATGCAGTAGAAAAAAACACAGACACCTTGGAAAATTTTCTTGGTCTCTCATTAATTCGTCAAATCAGACACTTACTTGTCTATACGCAGCACCCAGCTGACCAAAGCCATTCAGACTTTCTAGCATCTGCCTGTCTGCTTTGCTTTCTCTTCCTTAGGTGTTACTTCTTCTCATGCTAGCCACAGAAACGAAATTAAATAAGCAAATCCTCCTTATATGGGGATCCCCCACATATTTGTTACTTTATCCAAATCATTTACTCTTATGAGCAGTTGGTGTCTTCCTAAGCACCAAAGTGCAGATGCCCAAGAATTTAGTTTTTCCATGAGTGAATTATATTTCTCCCTCCCCCTGTTACTTTCAGAATCAGATTAAAAACTTCTTAAGTATCATTTTTGATATCCTGTATATTTTCTCCTCCATTGTAACTCCAAACATACTGATTTTTACATAATGTGCAAAAAGAATAGCTTGGTTGACTGCTGGCAAGTAATTGATAGTGAATGTTTATTTCTAAGATACTGTTCATTAAGATCCATTGTAAGTCACTGAGAACCTGCTTCTTCTAAATATTGGGCATTTTGAAACACAATAATCTTCAAACCTTGACCATCTTGATCAAGAGAGTTTGAGGAAGATTAAAGCAACTGGGAAGTAATCACGCTTGATAAATGGAGCTAAGAGATAATCAGAATATTAAAATTTACCAATTTGGAATGGAAACTAAACTAATGCACTTTTGATATTTCACATCTGAAAAACTTTACAACTGCTGTTAGAGCCCTTGATATATCATGAAATTACCTAACCTATGTATGCTAATCTTTAAAATGGAGTCACCTAATACCTAATGGTTCTGGTAAAATGATTTTCCTCAGAGTACTACCTGGTGGTGCTAAACTAACTTGAAAGTTCTCTAGAAGTGGAAATATCCCACAGCAGCAGGGCTTGTTCCTTCCACAGCATCCACATTCACCCTTGCTGTAGGGTTGAAAGCTCTCACAGAGAGCTATAAATCTGTGTTCTTTACCTAGTGTTGAACATCAATGGGGAATTATTCACACATGTACTGGTGTTTTATATAAACATTTCACTGCTTTATTTTTACACCATTTTTAATTCAATATAAAATTCAATAAAATTTATCTATTATCCCTATTACTGCATACATGGCCTACATGCGTGTGTGTATTTGAGACAGGGACTTACTGTAGAACGAGCTGGCCTGAACTCACTATGGAAACCAGGTTGGTCACCATCTCACAGAGCTTCACCTGCCTCTGCCTACTAAGTCCTCAGATGAAAGGCATGTACCTTCATGTCCCACGTGTTATTAGAATTGAAAATCAGTTTTAATTATTGTTTTATGGTCCTAAACTGTATAATTAATGGGTGGCATGTTAATGTCCATGAAATGATTTTTATTTTGTAGATAATAATTATATATCCTCATGGAGAACAATGTGATATTTTGATGTATTTACACACTGAGGAACAATTAATCAAAAATAATTTCTTATTTATCATCCCAAACATTCCTCATTTCTTTATGATGAAAACATTCAAACACATCTCTTCTAGATATTTTTACTCATGTGATACAACTCTGTTAAGTCTAACCAAGACTTCTGTGTATTAGAACACAGAGTTTGTACCCATTAACCAGTCTACTTCCAGCCCCTCTCATTCCCTGATTCAGGCCTCAATCACTATTCTACTATTTCTGTGCACTCATTGTTTTTATATTCCTCATATGCTTGACATTATATTTGAGTATTTGTCTTTGTATCTCTGGCTGAATTTCATTTGTTTTGATACCACACACTTCCCTATTGCTGAAAATGATAGGGTTTCATCTTCTTATGGCTGAATATACTTTATTCAGAATATGTTCTGCATTTTCTTTTTTTTATTTTTGAGAAGTTCATTCACAAACATTGTCTTTGCCTTATTTCCATCCTTCCCAGTCTCCCACTAACTCCTCCCATTTTCTCCCCATTCAGTCCCTCTCAATTTTTTTGTGTATAATGTAATGAGTCCATTTAATGGTGCTCATGTGTGCCTGTGTTTAGGGCTGTCCACTTGGGATTAGATAACCTCTCATGGAGTCAGTCCCTAGAGGAAACTGATTCTCCCTCCCTCAGCATCCATTGATGGCCTGTCGCCCTTCATTTTGAGGTGAGACCCTCTGACCTTCCTTCTATCCACCTGTCTTAGTTTGTTCTTCACTGCTGTGACAAAATACTCTGACCACTACCTACCTGGGGAGGAAAGGGTTTATTCAGCTTACAACTCCCAGGTCATAGTTCATCCAGGAGCCCAAGGTAGGAACTCAGGGCAGGAACCTGGAGGCAGAAACTGGAGCACAGGCCATGGAGGAATGCTGCTTACTGGCTTGCTTTTCTGGCCCCTGCTCAGCCTGCTTTCTTATGCAACATAGGCCCACCTGCCCAGGGTTGTCACCACCCACAGTGGGCTGGACCCTCCCACATCACTTATCAAGAAGATGCCCCTCAGACATGGCCACAGGCCAGTCCAATAGAGGAAATTCCCCAACTGAGGTTCCCTCAACCCAGGTGTGTCAAGTTGACACTAAAGCTATCCATCATACCACCTTGGCATGTCAACTGGTTTTGTCATTATGCAGCTCTCACAGATTACCATACTGTGGAGATTTCATTGGAGCAGCTTCCCTATCATGTCTGCATGAGGCATTCACTAGCAGCTGGTGTCTGGTGTTTTGTTCTTCTATTCCGCTATTTCCGTGAACTTATCCTTTTAAGTTCCACATTGTGTGACATTACATTTGAGTGTTCTGAACTTCTAGCTTAATTTCATTTGTTATGATATCCATACCATTCCATATTGCTGCAAATGACAGAAAAGTAATTTATACAGAATTAGATACCAAGAATGGGCTGCTGGCTACAAAGTACCCAACCATGTGGGTTTTTGGAGAAATGTGGGAAACTTTGGAAATTTGGGCTAGTAAAGTGGTTGAATGCTGTGAACAGAGCTTAGCAGTTCATGCTAGTGGGAGCCTGAAGAAAGTAGTGCTGAGAACAATGTTGTTCCAGGGGGAAATAAGGACTTAAAGCAACAACTGGGATATTTTGACAAAGAGCCTGGCTGGAGTCTGCCCACAGCCTAAAAGTTTGCCTGAGGCTAAGCTGAAAAGTAATGGACTAATTTTTTTTTTGCAGAGGAAATTTCAAAACAGCCTAACATAGAAATGATGGCTTAGCCATTAATGGTGAATATTATGCTGATCTAAGTGAAAAAGGGCATGGGACAGAAAGAAATGTAGAATGTATAGTTTGGATTGAAAAACCATAATAGGAGGATTAGTGGTGGAGCCAAGGCATGTGCTAAGGAGAGGCTCCCTTTGGCAAAGAGATTAGAGTGATTAAGGAGAGGCCAAGAGATTTGCATTTAAACAATGGAAAGGGTGCCTTTGGGGCAAGACCACACCCAGCTAAGTCTCCAACTTGTGAGAAGAAAATGTTAGGGGGCTTTTCTACTCCTAGAAAACCACATCATAGGAAAGCTGCTGGTAATGTACGAAGTGGGGCAGAATTCACTCCAGGCCAACAGCTGAACTTGGCAATGTTGTTCCCATGGTGTTGGCTTTGAAGGCATGAAAGGTACAAGAGTGAAGGAGTCATTGATTCTTCCTTCAGAGTTTCAGAGAGCTGCCTAGGTCAGGCAGCACACAGCAGGGGTGTTTCTACATAAAAAAGGCCCTGATAGGTCAAGAGACTTTGATAGGCCATTGTGTGAAACTGTGAAGGTGAAGCTTGGTTGGCAGTGAAGACCCCAAGATGTTGGAGATGCTAGAGACATCTGCCCAGGAAAGCTGCATACAGGGTGGTATCTATCCAAGAGAGAGATGTGTGTTGTACACAGCAAAGCTGGAGAGGCTAAGTCATTTAAGCCCTTTGGAAGTGAAGTCCCAGAATTCATATATGAAGCTATTGGATTTGGTATTTCCCCACTGGTTTTCCATCTTGATTTGGTCCAGTATTTCCTCAGTATGCCCATATTACTCCCTTTTGGAATGGGAATGTGTATTCAGTTCCATTGTATGTTGGAAGTATGTAATTTGTCTTTTGATTATGGACTTACAATTAAGAGATTGCTTTGAATCTCGGAAAAGACTTTGCACTCTGGACTTTTGAATAGTGTTGAGGTGTTAAAGATTATTGGGGCTTTAAAGATTGAACTAAATGGATTTGTATTTAATATGGTGAGTGTATGGGGGCCAGGGAGTGGAATGTAGTTGAGTGAGAATGTCCCCATAGGCTCCAAGTATTTGAACATTTTGTCCCTAGTTGGTGGTGCTGTTTTCAGAGGTCTTAGAAGATATGCCCTTGCCAGAGGAAGCATGTCTGTGGGAGCAGGATTAGAAAGTTCTTAAGCCTTGATGGATTTCCAGTCACACTGTGCTTTGGGGACCTGCTTCAAGATGTGACTACTTTGCTTTCTCCTCTGGTTACTTCCTGCCACCATTCCTCCCAGCTGTGACCAATTCTAATCCCCCTCTTTAAATAAGCTTCTATAAGATGTTTTGATTAATGTTTCTACCACAGCAACAGAAAAGTAGCTAATACATACCCTAAACCAATATTATTTTATTTTGATGTGTATCTTAAATACATGTGTATAACTTTATTTCCAAATATGGTCATATTTTGTGGTTCTAGGTGAATGTGGATTATATGGCAGGTAATCACCAACTGTACCATAAAATGAAATATATTCGTATTTTTGAATATTGAGATAATAAACATTTTTAGGGGTAGGACTTCCATACTATGATTATGATGTATTGTACTGTATTCAGATGATTTTATGACCTCATGAACTTGTAGAAATTTGCTCAGAATGAGCTGCTAGTTGCCCTTAGTGAGGCACTCCAATCCCACTCAGGCCTGTGTTGCTAAAATTTCTTCTGCGGGGAGCAAAAGAAATCTGGCCTCCTCCTCCCTCCATCCTTCAGACAAACCTAGGTACAATTTCATCAAACTGCAGTTTGGGAAACTAAAAGTTTATTTGGACTTACTTACAGAGCAGTGGGTGAGGGGCTACTTATAGTAATGTGGGTGCCCCCCTCTCTAAGGCTGCTTTGGAATGTCTCCATCCAGGCATGGATGGTGACTTTCCAGCAGTCATACAAAATGAGAGGAGAGTGTCTTCTTATGGGCTTCCTTAGTTTAGGTAACCTTAGTTCCTCCCCCTTGTGCCACTAGGGGTGAATGGTTGGTTGACAAATGTGGCTGACTCTCCTAGCCCCTCCTTTCTTGTGGCGTGTCAACAGTCAGGTTTGTGATGGTCCTAAGCAAGCAGGTGCAACCAAGCTTTGGAAGAAGGTGTCTGTCCATAGCTTGACATTTGGAGGATAGTCCCATGATACACTCCACTCCTTTCCCTGGCTCTTATACTCATTCTGTCATCCTCTTCTGCAAGAGACTCTGAGTCTTGGAGGGAGTAACATAGATATAGGATGATCCTCCCTCTGCTATAGGGAGATAATGAACTCTTGGGCCTTTTTGTCATCTGTTTCCAAGATGTGGCTGTTGGCCCATCTTAGTGGTATTCTTCCTCCTATAAAAATACAAATGAAAAGAAGCAGGGAACACGGATTGTTAAATAACCTAATCAATGGGTGTAAATAGAAATTCTTGAAAGGTACCTTAACAAGTGCATCACATCCATCTTACAAAACAATTGCAGTGGCTTCCCCATTGGGGCCTATAACTTCTGCCACCAGAGGTTGACCTGGCTTACAGTACCAGATGTGTCTTCCTCCCCAATGAGCAGGCCTTAAATCCATTTGGAAATTTGTCATTTGTACATATACTAGTGGAGCCACTCTTGTACCAGCAAGCACATCTTTCATGGCATGTTGATAGTGCAGCACATGGGGTTTATCATTAAGCAGAACTTTGGAACCATTTTTTCCTAGCGATTCTGCATAGCACCTACTGGTGTTGTGACCACCAGGCATCTGGTATCAGGGACTTTTCAGCTTAGCCTCAGGTGCTCTCTTCCTTTCCCACACTCACATTATCTTCAGGAATAGGACCTTACAGGCTACTTCTGGTGTGCAACCAACATTAGTGGCAATAACCTTTACTGTTTGGGGGGCCTCCAGGGCCTTCTTGGTAAAGAGATCATAGTGATCAGCCTACCCCTGGTACTGAACTTTTCATTTAACAACTTCACAGTTTTTGGAGAGCCTCTATTTTTATTTTCATAAGATATGTTTACTTATTGGCATATATCGGCCCAGGCTGTTGTAGACTTTTCTCAACCATTCTGGTGGATATAACTTGTGTCTTACCCAACCATAAAGCTCCCAAGAATTTCACAGCTATACCTGTCCCTTGTACCCTTTGTGAATTTATTTTCCATCCTTGTTTCCTCAGGTGTACTGGATGTCTCCCAAATGGGTTCTACATCTGTAAAACACTCAGAAGTTAACATTATATGCTTAATCAAACATAAACAAGGACTAACACAGCATGGAAAGATTTTATCCATTTGTATCAATTGTTTTCTAAAACAGATTCACATTGGATACAATGGCATGGATAAGGGATTAATCTAGTTAGAACTTTACTATCTTTAGTCATTTTTTTGGAGCCATTATGTATCCTAGATTTCTTACTTGGAGCCTCCTTGAATTTCTCCATCTCTGATAAACTCACCATGCCTGGCTCAAGTTGTCTGGTCCTGCATTGGGCCACATAGGAAAAGTCCCTCTTGCCCCTGCTGCACCTGTTAGTTCCCTGGGTCTGAATCCTGGCTGTAGCCACACTTGTCTCTCTAATGGCCATACCCGGCTGCTGGGGGAAGATCTACAACTGCCTCCACCCCTAGAATAACCTTTCTCAGAAGAGAAATGTACCCTGTTTAATCTTGGTGAGGCATTATATACCCCAGGAAAGTTTTTATCTTCCGTATCTCTTTTGTGAACTGTTTCTCAGACTTTAAAGACTTCCAGAAGCTCCTTAGCACAGATTTCGGTTTTTTGTCAATTTTTTCTTTCAAGAACTTGGGCTCAACACAAATCTTGACACATTTCCCTTCTAGTGACCCAAACTGAACTCTTTCTCTGTTTTATCTTTTTAATATCTCTTCTAGGTTGCTCTCTATATTACAGACACATTATACATGCTAGTCTAAGTCACTTAGATGACTTAGACCTACTTCATAAATATCCTGTCCCACAAAGGGACTCAGAAAAGCCATTAAAGCTCCATACCAGTCTTGAGGTCCCTGCTGAATCCAGTTCTTTTAATCTCTGGTGAACACAGTTCTATCTGGTCCAGTGAAGTGGGCACCATACATTGATTTCCCCATACCCAATTCTCTCAGTAGTGCCTGTCCTGCCTCTATTGTTCACAGCACCTGCTATCCATGGAACCTACACTAGTAATGACCAAGTATCTCTAATGGCTAGGACAAGCTAGTCTATCAGGGACTGACTCCCCCTGTACTGCCTCAGGTTATGCAGCCTATGTCTTAAGAAGGGATGGGAGGTTATATTGCTCAGCTTTAATCCATCTGCAGCACTGAAACTAATATAGTTTGTGCCCATATCTCATATCCTCATAAGTCAAGTGATGAGGCACTCCTTCATTAATTGTTTGAAAGTCTTCCCTGGTTCAAACAGCTCCAGTTTGGAGTATTCCTGATTGCTACAGTTTTTCACACCTGACCATTGTTAGGGCCTCCATCACCATGCTAACACATGGATTTTTGTTTTCTTTGCACTAAAGGTCGAACCTGAGGGGCATGTTTAGCTATTTCGAGGTCGCTCATTTCCCCATCACTGTCTGCTTTCTCCCATGGGTTCCAGGTTTTTGGGTCCCTGGATGAGCCTTGTATTGTCAGTCTAGTTTGGGCTTCCTTCTCCTTCTGGCCTTCTAGCTATAAAAAATGCCAGGCTAACACCTCTATCTCTTTTTCTCTTTTATGCAATTTATTGGCAAGGTCAGGGGCCAATACTGAAGAGGTCAACCTCATATTCTTTCTTAGTCTAATTCTTTTCTTACATCTTCAGTCTCCTGCCAGTCTACCACCTCCACCAGGTACAGATCTATTATTACACATAGCAGGGGCCAGGTGGTCTCAGCAGCTGCTTGCTGATATGTCTGCCCCTGGTGTGCTACTCACAGGACTTGTAAAGTCTTCTCTAGAACTTCTGCTGTCCTCAAGGCATCTCCATACTCATATGGTACCCCACTGGCCAAGCAAGTGTGCCATTCTATATTACCTACCAGAGGACTGCCATCCTAGAATTTCGCCCACTAACATCATCAAATTAAGTGGCCTCACTTTAGTTACATATCCCACTATCCATTGCATGATCCATGCCACTGCTGCTACCCCAACCAGCCCTATGAAGATAGTCCACCCTGTCAAAATTTCCTCTGCCAAGAATCTCATCCTCAGTTTTGTCTTATCCTGCTTGACCACACCAATTGTTGCTAAAATTCCTTCTGGGAGGGACAAAATTCACCCCTTCCTCCCTCCATCCTTCCTACAGACCCAGGTACAATTTCATGAAACCGCAGTTTGGGAAACTAAAGAGTTTATTTGGATTTACTTACAAAGCAGTGGGTGAGGGGTTAGTTACAGGAGGGTGGATATCCCCTCCCTAAGGCTGCACTGGAAAGTCTCCATCCAGGCATGGATCATAACTTTCCAGAAGTCATACAAAATGGTGAGAGTGCATCTCCATATGGGCTTCCTCAGCTTAGGTATCCTTAATCATTCCCTCTTGTGCCAATAGTGCCAAATGGTTGGTTGGGAGGTTTTACTAACTCTTCCAGCCCCTCCTTTCTTGGGGAGCATCAACAGATAGGTTTGTGATGATCCTAAGCAAGCACATACAACGAAGCATGGGAAGAAAGCTTGACATTTAGAGGATAGTCCCTTGCTACAGCCTAATATCACACCAGGAACTATTTTCTGTTGTTCTTTTTTCTTTTCAATTGATACATTGTTGTCTGCAATAGATGTTGAGTCCTTTTCTACAGTACCATGGCGGGGGGTCTATGTTTTAATTCTACTGGAGTTTGCCTTAAACCCTGAGAGTATCATTTCCCACCACAGATAATTTAAATATCACTTTGATTTCTGTTCTAATTTGGTTTCTGCTGTTAGGATGGAACAGTGACCAAAAACAAGTAAGGGAGGAAAAGACTCATTTCACCTTACAACTTATGTGAGGGGAGATAGAGCTGGAGCCTAAGGCTACAACTGAAGCATAGACTTTGAACTATGGAGGAGTGCTGCTTAGGCTTGCTCCTCAGACCTCTGCTCAGTCTGCTGTCTTATACAACTCGGGCCCATGTGGTCAGTAGTGGCATCCACAATGAACAGGGCCCTCCCACATCACTTAACAATTGAGAAAATGCCTCACAGATGTGCCCATAGCCCAGTCCAATAGAGAGAAGGAAACCACCAGTTCCCATTTCCCAGGTGTGTCAAATTGAGAACTGAAGCTATCACCCCTTCTATATCATACTGAAACAGTGTTAGGAACTCATGTGTTGCACCTATGCCTCCAGTACTCTTTCATTTCTTATTTGGTCTGATTAATTAACATGATTAATATGGTAGACTAAATGTCATGTGAAATGTTCAACTGGTTCAGTTCCATTGCACTATATATTGACAGAGATTGAGGAAATTAATTTAACCCTTGTCCATGAAAATAAATACAAACTTTATCTATCTCATGTGAATAGTAATTGTTTATAGCTCTTTTAGTTTCTAGAGACAGGAAAAAGAATGTTTGCTAGGTCATTGGCTATATAAGAAAATTTATACTATGTTAGTCTATTCTAGAAAAGGGACTACATATGGCATCATAGTTGTAAACAGGATACTTGTTACTCAAGCTTGAAGTACTCTATTGTAGTATCCTCCCTGTGTCTAGTTTTATACTGGTCAAGCTGGTAAGGCATATGAGGATCATTTTATTTTCATGTTTTACTCTTTAAAGGTAATGATAATATATCATTCTTTTGGAGGTGGATGATATCTTATGCATTATTTTGGCAGCATAGGGTTGTTACAGTTTCATTAGTTTTGATTCTGAAGGTTCTACTTGTAATACCTCATATTACCACAGACCAAAGAATTACTATTTTAGTTTCGACAGTTACTATGCAGAGTTCTTTACAATTTATACTAAGAAGCCCTGACAATTATGAACAGGTCAGTCTATGAACCCAGCTGAACTTGTGAATATGGTCAAGGCAAAATTTACTACCTGCTAATATTAGTCATTTTGCTGCAGTTGGGATCAAATACCTGATGATAACAACTTAAAGGGAGAAGTTATTCAGTTATTCATTTTGCTCATGGCTGCAGGGAATCCAGTCCATGGTGCTTTGGTTCCATCAGCCTTAGCAGTATATCATGATAGAAGGATCCTGTAGTAGAGGAGAGTTGTTTACTTCATAGGTGGCCAGGAAGCAGAGAGAGAGAGAAGAAAGCTTAGCTTTCTTTTTCCTCTCCTTTTATTGTGTCTAAGCTTCTAAGCCATGAGACTCAGTGAGTGCCTTTTCTCCTGTCAGTCTTCTCTGAAAATACCTTTGCAAACACATTTGGAGGTGACCTTCACCAGCTCCTAGGTAATGCTAAATCCAGTTAAGTGAAAATGAAGGTAAATGATCACATGCCTCCATTGACTTCTGTTCTAATTAGATGACCATAATGATGCTCCAGTCACGTGTGTATCTATACTAACTTTGAACAATATCCAAAATCTTAAAAATGTTCCATAAAATTTCTGCCGAGTTGACAATAACTTGAACAAATTTAGATTTGACTGGGAGGAAGGTCTTATAAGGTCATTATTATATGCATTGCTACAATGTTGCTATGTCATGTGTCGTGAATGTCAAAACTTTCCCATGTTGATTTTGGTTCAGACCAATAATCAAATAGGACAGGGAATCGTGATTTCTTATTTATAATGCTAGAACCACTCTAAATCTCCTGTACATTGGTTATTATTTAAATTTAGCAATATCTTTTAAATTTCTTGATTCCCTTGGTTGAGCTGCTCTGCACCAAATCCCAGACTTTGACATCATTTTTTAAATATATCTTATTTATCATCTTTATTTTTATGTGTATGAATGTGTTGCCTGCATGTGTTGTGAGATGCCATGGACGTCAGAAGAGGGCATCAGATTCCCTTGGAAATGGAGTTAAGGATGGTTCGTAGCCACCATGTGGGTGCTGGGAATTGAACCTGGTCCTCTGTAAGAGCAGTCAGTTCTCATAAGCACTGAGTCATCTCTCCAGCCCCTATTTATTTTTATTTTATGTGTATGAGTATTATACCTGCAGTTATGTACAGTGCACCTGTGTCCTGTAATGCCCATAGTGGACATATGAGTGTGTCAGATCACCTAGAACTGGAGTTATGGATGGTTGTTAAGCTGCTATGTGGGTGCTGGGATTCAAACCCGAGTCTTCTGCAAGAGCAGTCAGTACCCTTAGCCACTGAGAAATATTTCCAGCTCCTAAATTTAGCAATATTCTTGATTCTTGCTAACAGCCTAAGTGTTAATGATTTCACAGTCAATGTCCTCAACTGTCAAATCAGGTTTAGGGGGAGGCTCTAGAAGTCTTTCTTTCCTAAGAATATTTACAGGACCCCTAAGTATATTTGTTTTACTTTACTTTCCTGTTTCTGCAACAAAACACCATGATCAAAAATCAACCACGAAGAACATTTGGGGACACAAATTGGACTCTATAGACCATATCATATATATATATATATATATATATATATTAGAGTACATCAAATTTGGTGGGAGTTGTAACTGGAGATGAGGATATGAGAGGTGAGGTGATCCAAATACTATCAAAATATATCAAATCTACAGCAGACCCCAATTCTATCCAAAGGAATACTGACAATGGATTGCCGT
>NW_008348613.1:3889287-3908567 GCF_000622305.1 Nannospalax galili
TCAATTTCAATTGCCTTGGAATAAATTTTTCTGTAAAAAAAAAAAAAAAAAAACACCAAGTATCTTTTTGAAGTCCCTCAAATTAAGGTAAAGAATAAGAACAAATCATTCTGGAAGAATGCAATGGAAAATAGCTTTAGATACTTAGGTGACAATTGAATTTATTCTTATAATTGTTTTAATAGCTTTTGTATAATCTTCATAGCTATTATGAGATATAAAATGTATTTATCAAATCCGTAATCATTATGCCAAAGAATCTGAATTACTGTAATATTTTGTATATTGTTAAAACTGTAACTTTAATTGTAAAAAAAATAAAATAAAAAAATATATCAAATCTCATAAATTCAATTACAAAGGTAAAATAAAAAGAACCTTAATGAAGGAGGGGTTTGTTTAGCTCATGCATACAATCACAGTTCATCACCAAGGGAAATCAGGGCAGGAACTCAAGACAAAGACCATGGAGGAATGCTACTTACTGACTTGTTTCCCTGCCTGCGTTCAGATTGCTCTTATACAACCCAAGCCAACCTGTCCAGTGGTGGTACCATCCATATTGGGCGACCCACCTACATCATTCATCAATCAATAAAATGCCTCACAGATAAGCCCAGAGGACAATCCAATAGAGAAAATTTTCCAATTGAGTTTCTCTCTTCCCAGATGTTTCAAGTTTGTAACTGAAGCTATCCAACACAATTAACCTCTTGTCAATATGTGTTGCCTGAGTTCTCTTAGGGTCCCTTGCCCCTGGTGCTATTAGACAAACCATATAACACACCTTTATCTGAATTTTCACAGTTTATATCCTGGGTAGGAGAAATAGAATAACTTACAAAGGTGAACATCCATGCCCCACCAAAGGTGAACACCTGTAGCCCCGTTCTGCTCTGTGGCTCAGCAGCCCACCAGTTCCAGATCGCTTCTGTGCCCTGCCCACAGTCTCCCTTAGCTTTTGCTCATGCATTGTGGGCTTGTGGTCTCGCCCCAGGTCAGTATATGCCCCCTCTCACATCCACACAGGTGAGATACCAGGGCCACTGCCCCCAAGATAGTGCCAACAAGCCTCCCTCCATAGCCTCTGTAGCCTCTCTGCAGCTCCCTCTCTGTTGCTAACTCTCCACAGCCATTTCTGCGGAGCAGGCCCTGCCACTCTTAGGAACAAGTACCCCTCGGGACACAACATGACACACAGACACATCACTATTAAGCTACAACCTTTCCATTTCTTGTTTTCAATACTTCATATTACTATTAATATCACAATATAAAACACAGTACATCTTTAAAAGTTGAACAGTCCTTTATTGCAATACTGTCAAATCTTAAAGTCTTTTTAAAAATAGTCCAAAGTCTTAATAAAAAAACAAATTAAATACTTTTTTTCAAAAGGGAAGAACTTGGTGCACTTAAGCAAAACCAAAGTCCAGCAGTGTAACTCAATATTGGAAATCTGGGGTTCAGTCACAATCTTCTGGCTCAAAAGTGTTTGGGCAGCTCCAATTCTCTAGCTCTGCTGTACATATCACACAGAACTTATCTCATGGGCACAGGCTGGCTCTACACCACACCTGCCTCTGCCCTTGGTGGTTATCCCACAGTCCTAGCTTCTCCACTGTGCTGGGATCTCCACTGGAAATGAGGTTGAACTATCACCAGTAACCTTTCCTGGTCTCTCAGGGTACAAAGCCACATTTTCTCTCAATGACTCCTTCAATCCTGGAGCTCTTCACTGCAGCTGAGCCTGCACTTTCACCAATGACCTCTCCTGACCTCTTACATTGCAAAGCCTCAGCTTTACTCCATGACTCCTTCATTTCTACCATTTTCATGCCCACAAATCCAGTGAGAGACTCTTACACATAAAAACTTTGGCTTTAAACTTGAGATATAGCCTTGTCCCCCAGTCCCTATTCCCAACCACAGCTTCTGTTTGAAATGCTTACCAGAACATTTCACCTCAATGGTATTGATCACTTGTTAATCACAGCTGGTTTTCCAGTGACAGATGACCAGCATTGGCTGTGTCGATAAAGTCCAAAAGGTTTCACTTCAAAAAGTATTAATTCAAAACACATCACCAAATATCCTAGACAGACTCTTTGCTTCCCTCTGAAACTTCACAAGACAATCTCTACCATCTCCTTTTCTCTCTGCATTTTCTTCCAAATTCCCTCTAAACACCCCAATAATCACCAAACACTCAATGTCTTTTCCAACCGAAAGTTACAGATTCATCCACAATCCTCCCCAAAACAACATGGTTAGGTCCTTTACAGCAATACTCAACTCCTGGTACCAATTTCTGTGTTAGTTTCCTTTCTTGTTGCTGTGACAAAATACCATGACCAAAAATAAATTTAGGGAGGAAATGGACAATTTTGTTTATACATCCTATAAACAATATCAGTTCATCACTGAGGGAAGTCAGGGCAGGAACTTAAGTCAGGGACTTTGAGGCAGGAACTGAAGCAGAGACTACAGAAAGCTTGTTGGCTTTCTCCCATGCTCTGTGCCCAGCCTGCTTTCTTATGCAACCCAGACCCAGCTTTTCAGTAGTGGTATCACTCACATTGGGTTGGGCCCTCCCACATCATGCAACAATAAGAAAGTGCCTCATAGATATCCCCACAGGTCAATCCAACAGAGGGAATTTCCCAATTGAGGATCCATTTTCCCAGGTGTGTCAAGTTGACCACCGAAGCTATCTAGCACAATATACTCAAACCAGCAAGCAATAGTGGTTCACATTTATCTTAAGAGTAAAATAAATAAATATATTTTGGCATATTAACAAAATAGAATAATATCAATATCAAATGAACACTATTATAAGAAATCACACGAATGAATTTATAAATGTAGACAGAATTCAAAATAACATATTTTATTTATAGTTTCATTTGTATAAAATTACAACCAATTATATAAATTTCAAATAAATGTATATAAGTTTAATAAGCACAAGACTAACTGGATGTTTGTGAATACATAATATACAAGAAAATAAGAGAACTGTCTGTGAAGACCTTCAGGAGCTGGTTACCATTAATAAGAAGAATGGGAAGGGTGGAGCAGCAATAGAGTTCTGGGTGCTGACAGGGGTCTGCTTTCCTGACATATGAGGGTTTTAATATGGGTGCTGATGTTTCCTTGATGTAAATCATAGAACTGCATGAACTCATTCAGCATAATTCATGTGAAAGTCAATAAAAAGATATAAATGCATTGACAATCATGCTCAAGCAATATCACTGCTGGCCTTCTCAAATAAAGACGCCTGTGTAAAACTTACAAATTCCAAGACATACTATTAAGTAAGACTCATTCTAAAACCTGCTTAACCTCTGCATAAATATGTATATTATATATATATATATGCTTATTTTTAAAATCCTGGGTCATATTATCCATTTACTTTTTATTTATTTATTTTTATTTTATATGTATGAGTGCATTGCCAGCATGCACGTAAGTGCAAAGCCCATAGAGGCCAGAAGAGGGTGTCAGAGCCCCTGGAAATGGAGTTACCAACAATTTTTAGCAGCCATGTGGTGCTGGCAATTGAACCCAGGTCCTCTTCCAGAGCTTAACCACTGAAACATCTCTCCAGTCCATAGTATCTATTTAAGGAAGCAATAACATATTTTGTGTCTTAATGCTAACTGACAGGCATAAGAATTAGATTTTTACTTGTTAGAAGGAGTAAATCTGTTTTAGCAAGTTAAATTTTGAAGAAAATGTAATAATAGTTTGATAACTAACTTGGTCATGGAAAAGAAAACATTAAGAAATATCTAGTAGTTGAGAACATGGAGTATTCCTCCTTTATTCTTTATGGCTTCATTCCACCCTGTTAACACTTTAAAAATCAATTTCTAAGATGCATAAAAATATAGTTTTTTATCCTCTAAATATCCTCAATTCAGTGTGGAAAAATAGGTGTAGTGACTGAGGCAACATAGTGGTAATAAAAGACATGTGTTGGGTTTCAAGCCAAACATGGCTACAAATGCCAGAGTGACCATTTTCGATGAAGTGCTATTGGGGTAATTACTTTCAGAGGTGAACTTGTGGGTTCATATGTAGTTTTGTTCTATGAAATAGTAAATTGCCTCCAATTTTAGCATGGCTGATAAATGACTGGGAGACAAGACTATCAGAAGAGAAAAGTTTAATGACAAAAGCATAGGCTCTCCTCATGACCTGGTCAGTGCTGGGTACCAACCCCCCCAATTTGATCAGCCTCAGTAGTGAAAGTACAAGTATTCATTCCAGCTTAAAGCAGTGGTCCTCAAACTTCAATCTACAGGAGAATTAAAATATTATTCCCAGTGTTCAAGCTGTGTGTCATCCTAATGGCATCAGAATCCGTGTGCATGCTACTGAGGCATCACAGGTTTTAGAGAGAAAAGCGTCAGTAGTCAAATGTAAGAGGAAGTAGTTTAAAAGAGCACATCATATTTTAATCTGAAAGAATTTTATAATGTTTGAATATGAAAGCAAACATTTTTACATATTAAAATTTGTATTTAATATAATATAATCCAAATGTTACATCAAATACATGCTTCACTCAGACAGCTGTTCGAACCTCCCAAAGAAGATTCTTTAAAGACCTTTAGAATCATTTCTTGGATGAAAGCGATACTGAATGAAGGTGTCTACAGATCTTTATTTACACAATCATAATTATCCTTGTGATTATAGAAGTATATATCACAAAGTCAAAGGGTTAGATATTTTATATAATTATCCCTCTTCCAATCATATTCTCACAATGCGTATTGAGAGTGTTTGAACTTTAAGAAAACTATGAATCAATATTGAAATGGCACAAATTATCATTAAACAAACTTGGAGCAAACTGTAACATTAAAACTAGCTGTGTGTTAACGAGTAGTAACTATATTTCATGTGTTAGGATACCTAAAATAAGAGTATTATTAGCAGGATTAAAATTTGTTTTTCTCAGCTGAATTAATCTCCCACTGGAAGCAGCTCTGAAATTCTGTCTGTTCCTCTTTTCAACAAGCCAGACTTTTAGTGTGTTTATCCTCTATAATTGGTGAATTGCCTCAGAATGGCTGCCAGGGCTCCAGTTATTACCTTAAAACTCTTGGCAGCGGGGAACAAAGAGCAGCAAATAAAAAAGTCAAACAAATAAACAAATCTAAATAAAACTAAGGACTTTGTTTAATGCCACTTCTTAAAGTTTCACATAGTTTTCCTACTCACTGGCCCAAATTTATTCAAATATTCTTATTACCTACATTAAGCATGGAGTAATGATTAATATTGATTTTCAGCTTCAGAAGATCTAGAACCATCATCTATGGGGGAGATTCCATATTGGGTTAGTGGAGATGTAAAGATACACCATAAACACAGATGGCACCCTTCCACGGACTGGGGTCCTGGACTGAATAAAACGAGAAAGGGAATGGAACACCAGCCTTCATCTCACTCTTCTTGGCTGAGGATACAGTCTGACTCATTATCTCAGGCTTCTGTCACTATGCATCTCTTACTGTGATGGACTGCACCCTCAACTCCTGAGCCAAAACAAAATTTCCTTCCTTAGGCTGCTTTTGTTTTGTCAGATATTTTGTCATAGCAAAAAGAAAAGTAATTAATATGCTGAGGGAAAGCTATTTATTTGTATGGCAATGTGCTCACATTAATATCAGTGTTGCTCAAATTTAAAGAAATAGAGATAGTGGGATGTGCTTAACACTCTTTGTGAATGAATGAAGAGAGGGAATTCTTACAACTAATTGTACAGAAACACAGGATGAAAGTGTGTTGGCACAATGAAAACTTTTGATTTACTTCCTAAGAGATATCGACTGTTTTAAGGTATCTGTGTATAGGGTACCACTGTGTCTATCACTAACAAGCCAGGTTATAAATAATACCCTAGGATACTGTTGCTCTGTGGGAGAGGTTTTGTTGTTGCTCAACTTCTGCTGCCAGAACATTTGACACTGTCTGGTGTCAGTCTTGGCTGTCAAACTATAGAAGATATTTCTGGTAGCTTGTAAGAGGAGACCTGAGATAATGAAAGATATCATCTAATGCATAGGACAACTCCTGGCACAAATAGCTATCTAACACAAAATACTAGTATCTATGTCAAAAAAATCTGAACATGTCTTTTATGTCTTGATGAGACAAAGTCAATACGAAAAACTCAGCAATTATATTAGAAAAAGCAATAGCAGAAACAAAACTAGGGCACCATTATTCAGTTTGTTTTTAATCAGTAAAACACACAGCTTTGCAGTAACAAAAATAAATGTATTACAGACAAATGATCAGGAATCAAAAACTCAAAGAAATTATGAAAAGGACAAAGGTGTCATGTGACTATGAGAAACTGGCTATATGTCAGGTGATAAACAGTAACCTGCACTGGGCTACTGGCTAAGAAGCCACACAGAGTGACAGAGTCTACCTTGATCTCCCCGAACAGAAAACAAGGCCCCTCTGCTGGAGAGAACAGCCTGCCTGCCTTCCCAGCCATGGCTGCTATGTTGCCATCTAGGACTAACATGAAGCACTAGAGCCTGAGGCTCAGCACAGCATGTACATCTCATCTGTGTGTGTTCTGGCAGGGCCGTGATCTCTGTGAAAGAGGGATCCTTCCTGGCCTCTGCTTATAGTGGTCACCAGCAATGTGTAGTGCCCCTTGTTTTAAGATGCATACTCCGATCTGTCTACCATCAGACACCCTGCCTCTTTCTCTCGTCCTACTGTGTAGTCTACACTGACCTGAAGCTCATTTTCCTCTTCTCTTATCTTAGCTTCCTCAGTGTTGGTATAACGTGAGTACACTGCCAATGCCTCACATAAATTTCCCTCTTGTTACAAGTATAGCAGTCAATGGATTAAGGTCTACCCTGTTCCAGGATTACCTCGTCTTAATAACAAGGTCCCATTCATAGCTACTGGCTGTTAAGCCTTCAGTGTATCTTTTTGGAGAAGACAAGCCAACTAACAACAGTGGCTAGGCCAGAGCTTTACCTCTATGGTTTTCAAAATTCTATGGTTTTCAAAAATCTTTTTCAAGGGAAACTAGAAATTCAGCTTTTATATATTCAATGGGGACCTTAACCTGGGAAATTCAGCTTTCATGCTAAATCCTCATACCTGTAGGATAGATGTACATTAGGACTTTGCAACTTGACACTTTTCTTTTGGTAGGTAAAGAATGCAGAGAAGGCTGGGAATGTAGCTCAACAGTAGAGTGCCTTGCCTAACATGCATGAGGACACAAGTTCTGCTCCAAGCATCACATACATAGATATGCACATGCACATACACATACACAGATAAACACAGACACACATATACACACACACACTCACAAACACACACACACACACAGCTTTCACAGTTTGGAATTTGCTACGGATGCTACTAAAAAAAAAAAGTAGTCATCTTGCCACTTGTGAAACCTGTGAGCTACAGCAATCAATGGGCTGGTCAAGATATACCCACTATTGCAGTAGTGTCACAAATGATATAGGAGTGACCAACCACCCTTTAATTGGATTTAAGGCCCACTCCATAACCCATACCTGACACCTTTATCAGGGCCAAGAACCTATGGTTAGATAGGTACTTGGCCCTAGGTAAAAACCAACTACTAATATTCTACTGAATCTACATAGTATTTAAATGATTTCTAATGGCTTACTATTATATCCATATATTCGTGTGTCTCTCAACCTTTATGAGAAAAGTTTTCTTGAAATACAAAGCAATTAACACAGATGCACAGCTGGTCAACATGCAGAAAGCAAATGAATAAAGATTGCTCAGCCTCAAGTGGGACATTCTGCTACTCTCCTCTTCCCAAAGAAGAGGGAATTTCACAGAAGAGAATAGAAAGATTTTAAGTGACAAAGGTGGTTGACAAGTATAAGAAAGTAGTGTTTTCTAGACAGCAGGGTAATTGTACATATGAACTCAGAGTAACTATGACAGCATGCACAATCTCTACTCAATCTCAAGCCAGACAAAATCCCAACATGGAGGTGGGCTGGAAGGCATGAGGTCTCATACCTAGTAAAGAAGCAATTGGCATTTGGTAGCTACTGGGACAGAAAGAATCAGTTTTCGTTAATGATGTGTTTTTTGGTAGGTCAATGACAATCCAGGGCAGGCTCATACCCAAGAATATTTGGACAGGGCACATTGGACTTAATGGAGAGAAAAATTAACATGAAGTTGGATGGGTAGGGGAGTGGGGGTGGATCTTGGAGAAGTAGATGTAGAGGGGAAATGTGATTAAAATACATTGTATGAAGTTTCCAAAGAATTAATAAACAATTTTTAATAAAAAAGAATGTGAACAGGTGTGGGGTCCCATGACACGCTTTAGGAGGTGGCACCGTGGAGAACAGAGAAAGACGATGGTACAGAAAGGGCTGCAAAAGCGGAGAGGAAAATTGAGCTTGTTGGAGGGAGGGCACTATGATTGATTGGGAAGAAAAGTGACTAGTTAAAAGTTTCTGTTGTGCCACAAGCAACAGAAGACCCACAACAGACAGGATGTGTGTATACATGTTTTAGGCAAAAGTTTAAGTCAATTTTCACAAGCAGTATGTAAACTTGCATCCAAGGACTCATTTACATGGGTAAATGAGTTGATGCATCATTGAAATTAATGTGCTCTTTCATAAATTAGACTTCTGGGGTATAACACCTGCTGGATATTTAATAGACATTTTAATATTGTTGATATGTATGCTAAAGGTGTACTTAACATCTATTCTGACATATTTTTGGAAAATAAATGCAAAACATTTTCTATCACTGAAATTTTTGAGCTTTCCAAGCTTCTACATTCTGAATTGGCAGGAAACCTTAATACTTATATTTTCAAAATCCATATGCCCCTTCTTAAAGCCAAATGCAGTTAACTCCACCTCTATCAAATGAATTGAGTAGGGGTGGTGATTCCTACTAAAGCTACTAGCAGAAGGATGAATTGATGATGGGCTGACTCAGTGACATGTCTCCTTCCCTACCACCACTGCTTCAGTCCCTCCTTCCCTCCCTCCCTTACTTCACTTCCCACACTCCCTCTCGTTCCTCCTTCCGTATCTTCCTTTCTTCCCTTTCTTCTTTTTACCCTCCCTCCCCTCCTTTTGTCCTTTCTTCCTTCTCTCCTTTCTCCTCGTCTCTCTTGCATTACTCTGTTTATTTCGTTTATTTAATAACTGGACTTGATATAAATATTAAAGAATTTGTCCATTAAAAATAAATAAACGAAACCTGTCCTTTGCTCAAAGGGTGACACTCATGCAAGATGCAGCCAGTAACAGAATGGTTTACGAGAATGTAAAGGTATGAAGAGAACAATGAAGACACTGCAAAGCTCTCTACGTGTGGTTTCTGAGTTGCTTTCCTAGAGAAAATATTTTAAATATTTCGTAAAATATGTGTAGGAAATAGGCATATGTAAAATTAACAATGGCTTAACCAAAAGGCAGGTTAAACAAGATTGGATACCTTCAGGGTGGTTTGGTCATAGACCCAAAGGCAAATTAGAATGTTAAGGATTCCTTAAGGGAATGAGGTAGTCAGGGAAGTAGCAAATCATTTGGAATGGCTTTTTATTTGTGGTTGCGTGTCAAGGGAACCCAGAAAGTTGATATCAGGACCCAAGCAGCATCTGCTATGAAGTTTTGGGCTTAATATTAATGAAAATTACAAGGTTGCTAAGACAGAGAGCATAGATGAATCTTGTTACAAAACTACAGGAGTAGAAACAAGAAGGAAACACTGAAAGTTTAGCAAATTGGGTTTTGGTGTTTCTCAGTGGTAAACCACTTGCCTGGTATGATTGAGGTCCTAGGCTCCACCCTCAACACTGCCAACAAATAGTTCAGCAAGACAGTACAGGGATACTACTCGGGAGACTGGTGACGTATTCTGATTGGGTACCTCAGCAAGGTTACAACAGTGGAGAGGAGAAGAGAAGGTGGATCCAGACAGTGATATGCGGAGAACACAAAATCTGAAGACAGCAAAGGAAAAATACGAGGACAGTGAGTGTGTCAGTGTTGAAGTGAGAAGGATTTGGACAGTCATGGGGTGGGGGACAGAGAGTTAAAGCACGATGTCTTTACACACGTTGTGTTGACTCTAGGTCTTCTGGTTCCATGGAGTGCTGTAGTGAGCCAAAGATTCAAAGGACAATAGGAAGTGGAAGTTGCATTACAGACAGGTGCAAACAAGTCCCAAACTGGAGATAGCCTGATAATTTCTTTTTCGACAGAAAGATTTATAGGATTCAAACGCACCTAAGGGAGTCAATGTGCTGACAAAGGTACAGTTCATCAATATAGGCAGGAAGCACCAGTGTGGAGGGATTTTCCTTGATTTTAGGTACCCTTTCAATATATACACTTCTATCTGTGCTATAAACTATAGCCTCACAGGTAGGAAGGACATTTTCTGAACCTTTTCAGGGATATGGTATTAATAAAAACTATTGCTTCTTAGTTCTGTCTTCCACCCATAGTTCCAAATTATGGATCAGAGGGAAATATTTGTGATAAAGCAAGAATTTATCTCCCCCCTCTTCTGTATCTCTCTTTCTCTCTCCCTCCCTCATTACTTTATTTCATTTAAGAAAGCACCCTTCTTCACTCTAAAGGAAGGAAAATGGCTCCATAAACCTAAGTTTCCATGTTTCTGAGGTAGCTAGTAAGACATTGATACCATAGTATGCAATGAATGTGCTATCGCCTTAAGGATCCTTATCCAGCCAGACAGAAAAACAGGTCACAGGTACCCTGTATCTTTTTAGGTGCAATGCAAAGGCAATGTGACTAACACCAGTGGAGACAGATCTACATATAGTGTATGAATCAATTTTTCTTTAATTTCTTTATGAGAAATTCAATTTCATAACAGTGATGTTACAGAGGTACACATGGTGAGTTTCAAAAGATCTTATTACCTACAGCAACAGAGTCCAGTTTGCCTTCTACAGCTATAATTTGCATCTTCCAGCCTCTTTGGAACTGGAGAAAAAACATTACCTCTGATTCCTTAGTGTTTTTGCAAGACAAATGGAATGGTTTGCTTTTCACTTATTATTTGTGACAGGGAAATGAAAGAGAAAGAGGTGGCCTAAATTTGTGAGAGACAGAAATTCTGAAAGAAAATCTCACCCCCAGGAAGAGCAGACTTGAAGGTGTGCATAATTCAAAGATCATTTTCCAGTTATGTCAAGTGCTTGGCAGAAGTCAAATGATAAAATTCTTTTAATTGGTCAGTTAAATGCCCACACCAGCTGCAATTACTTCAGATGGTACTGTGAATATAGAACACCATGAACACATGGCACCTCTAAAGCCTGCTTTCCTCCAAAGCTTTCCTTCCTGGCATGGGGATTTAATTAAAACTGAATATGCTCGCCGGTTCAATGCCTGTTAAGGCTTATGGCCAGCCCTTGCTATCAGATCTGAGAGTTGTGACAGCTTTTCACCGATGATGCTAGCTGCTCAAATAAGGTCTGAACAAATATGAATGGATTAGATTAATTCTTTTACCCTTCACTCACACCTTGCTTTATTAAAGACAATGCAGATATTTTTGAAATGCAAATAGGAAAGGCTAAGTAAAAATTTTAAGTTTCCTGTCTACCTGGATTTTTAAAAATAGTTTCATTTTTATTTTATGTATATGAGTGTTATGCCTTCATCTGTGTAAGTGCACCCATGTATTCTGAAGAGCCTGTGGAGGACAGAAGATAGAACTGGAGTTACGAATGGTTCTTAACCACCATGTGCCTGCTGGGTCTTCTGCAAGAAAAGTAAGTGCTCTTAACCATTGAGTGATCTCTCCAATACCATATACCTGAATTTTAAAGAAGGGCACATATCCTAATAGTTAGTGAAGATTTCTCTGGGGAAATATTTGTCATCTTTTTTCAGAGACTTGACTTCAACTTTTTGTTTCCCAAAGTTAAAAGCTTTCGTTGCCCAGCAGCTTTCCTGTAATTGTATATGTAGACTTTAAAGTACAAAATCTCGACCCCTAAAGGATAGCTCTGCTTATTTTAATTCTCTGGAATCAGTTTAATGTTAAATTCCATTAATAGCTGTTTAATATTTAACAAGGGATGCAGTAGGGTACATGGCATTCATAAGCCTCTCATCCCACTGGATATATAAATTTGGATCAAATCAAGAGAATAAATGGATCCCAACAGAAAAAAAAAGAAATATTCCATTTATCTAAATAAGATCTTCTCCCACAAGAATGTTGTCTGTTAGAGGTGCAGTGCAATTAGCAGAAATTTGAGAAGTGATATCAATGCCTGCAAAAGAAAAATAAATCTAAAATGATAATCATTTAGTAACTTGGATTTTCATATTGAGGTATAATTCTAATTTACTGTGTTTTACTTCTATTAAATAGTGTTAGTCATTTTCTGCTAGGTAGGAACTGTGATATTTTATATTTTGGACATAAAGAAGAAGTCTGTCCAACAAGTAATAAACACACCTCTTTTGAAGGATGATGTTACTTATTAAAACCTAAATTTGATTTAATTATTAGCCAATCAGTAACCTACCAGAGTCTTTGAATGTCAAGGTCCATATAGAGGACAGATTGATGAATAGACAAATAATTGAAAGAAACCTGAATCAAGTTCTAATCTTGGTAGTGGAAACAGATAAAAATCTCCCAAAATCAGACAAGCCACTTTAATTTGTGTAAGTTCAGCAAGTTTCTTACTTTCTCTAAAGCATCAATTTACTCATTTGTAGATGGGAATAAACTATGCCGAGTGAGAGGATGTGGTTTAATCATATAAGTAGTACGTAACATAAAGGCTGAATTAGAGTGGGCTTGTTTATTGTCAGCTGTGGCTGCATCATGGTGATGTCTGTAGTTTAAAAACAGCCATTTTCTACCTCTAGAAATTCAATTTAGTTGTTTTAAGATAAAGTATAAGTATCCCTCTTTTTGGAAAGTGCTCAGGTGATCCAGGTAATTTTAACATAAGACCAGGATAGAAATATCCTTTAAAGTGTTCAACATCCTCACCAATTAAGGAAATGTAAATTAAAACCACTTTAAGATTTCATTCTTACCCCAGTCAGAATGGTGATGATTAAGAAAACAAATGACAGCATTTGGATTCAGGGAAAGGGACCCCCACCTTTACTGCTGGGGTGGGGGGGTTGCAAATTGGTGCAGTCACTGTTGAAATCAGTGTGGACCATTCTCAAAATACTAAGAGTAGATGTATTATATGACCCAGCTAAACTAATCCTTGGCTTCTACCCGAAGGACTCCATGTCCAACTACAGAGACTCCCGTTCAGTCCTGCTCATTATTGCTCTTCTGACAATAGATTGGAAATGGAAACAATCTACATGCCCCTTAACTGACAAATAGATAATGAAATTGTGTTACATATACATAATGGGATTCCGTTAATATGTAAAGGAAAATAAATCATTAAATTGGCAAATAGATGGAACTGGAACCTAGGAAGATAAACACTGCAAGTCCTTATTTGTGGGTCCTAGTTCCCATCTTTAGAATTATTATATAACCTACAGTAACTGCAGAAGCAGGAAATAAGAGGGCTATGGGAGGAGTGAGAGAGAAGGTGTACTAGACAGGGGGACAGTAGAACACAGGTGCTATCAAGGAGGAAATGGGAAAAATGTGGGGTACCTTAAATGAGGAGGGGTTGGGGAAAAATAACGAGGAAGGAGGAGGGAGGGATAAATAACACACCAAAGAGGTTTGAAAAAAATCATTGGGAAATATTTTAGAAGCTTACATACTAACACACACACACACACACACACACACACACACAAACACACACAATGGAGTTACCCCACAGAGGTTTGTAATATTCCTCTATGAACCATAGACTATCTTACAAAATCTCCAGTGCCAGCCATGGAACCAACCCTTCCTGTTTTTGGTCAGGGTAAGCCAAAGACTTCCAAAATAATATATGTTATTGCCATTGCCTTTGGTTGCCTCCCAGAACTTGAAAATAGAATCCTACTGCTGAAGGTGTCACATACTTATGACTTAGGACTTAGAGAAATCCACCTGGAAATTACCTGGAAGCCTCCTCACTAGGACCAGCTTTCAGAGGATCACAAGATGCCAACAATAATCCTACCCAGTTGTAAAGCTTTATAAATCACAGTAATGACAGACCCCGAAAGATATCCATAATGATGCAATAATGGCACCTTTAACTTGGGGGTAATCAACAGCTGTCTAATTGGACTTAAGACCCACTTAATAGGAGGGAATTCATGTCTTGAACTGTAAACATAACCAAATACCCACGGGTGGAGCAGTCTTGGAACCTAGAGGAGAATCTATTACTGTCTTTTCCTTCAATATAATTACTAACTCTATTCTAAATATATACCTTATACTCACAGATAAGTGTAGTTCTCACCCTTCATCAAGGAAGCATCATTTTGCAACAGACAGAGACTATAAGAAAGCTGAACGCTTGGGAAAACTTCAGAAAATATGTGATTGTGGGGTGCCCATCCCCAATTGATACATCAACAGTACGATTCTTTCACCTAACACTCTGGACATCAAGGAAAAGGGTGCAAAAAATTGTAAGATCCAGAGGATGCCTGTTGCTAGATAGTGCCTTGAAGACATAAACAATACCTGCATAATGACACCACCAGTTAATATACAATAGTGGATCAGGGAAATTTCACATGGTGCCACCTCTAGATGAAAATCTAGCCATTCAGTGGTGCTGAGAATCGGTTTTCTCCAGAGATGAGCTCCCAGATAGGCTATCCAATCCTAAATACTCAGTCTTAAACACGTGCACATACTAGTACCATTATATAGACTCATAATGGTGCTTATACATGTAAATATATGCATATGTATACAACAATAACAAAAAGAAGAGGTCAGGGAATTGACGGGGAATCTGGGATTTGTGGGAAAAGTAGGAAGGGGGAAAATAAGAGGGGGAAGTAATGTATATACAGTATTCATTTATGGAATTTCCCCCCAAATAAAAAAATATATAAAAATATAACCTCTTCATTAAAACCAGACAAAACATTCATGTGTTAGTTTTTAGCTCTACACCCTACTCCCTGCATGTGTTTGGGGTATTTCAGCTATCTATATACCCTTGTATATCACAGGTTTGTTTGCTTCCTATATTGTGTTTTGTTCATTATAACTAATCTGGAGAGATGGCTATTTAAACTGCTGGCCCTTTGCTTTTCTCTGAATTTATAGTGTTTTGTTCATTATAACCAGTCTACAGAGATGGCTTTTTAAACTTCTGGTCCTTTAATTTTCTCTGAATATCAATTCTGAGCAAGAACTGAGTACCTCTGCCCTTTGTTATAGAACCAGACAATAGTCAGAGTCCAGCAATTCATACTTTGTGACTCAAGTGCCAAACTGTGTTCTCTTTCCACTTCTTTCATCTTTTTTTAAATCAGTCTAGAGACGTATTACAGTGTTCTTTTAGTAAGGCAATTTCTTTGTGTAACTTGTACATTGTAATTACAATTATTAGATTTCTGTGATAACTAAGACTTCAACCTCACTGTACAGTTATATTTCACTTTACCTTTCATGCCTGAGACTATGGTGGAACTTTCACTGGGTGAGTGTGTGTGCCAGAAACCTAGTTGTTTTTTAATCATCATCTTACAGAATTAACTTGTAAATTCAATACACTAGTAGAATGTATTTTGTGAAGGAAATAATTTTTATTTTATAAAGAAAATAACTCATAAAGAAAATAACTCCAAATTTATGTTTTGTTAATTCTTATTACATTTTCTTTTAAAGGCAGTAGCATCTTTTATAGGAATTATAAATAATCTGAATCAAATATGCACCATTTTAGCCTTTGCATAAAATATGAATTTTCTTTTTAGTATTTTAATTTCTGGGCTTTTGGAACTAATTTTACCTGTTTTTATCAGATTCTTTTATATCTTGATGAACAATGTTCTTGCTTTACTCTAAATCCTATCTTCTAAACATTAGCAAACAGTACAGCTCTCTTCGCTATCATAGGCCTCCTTCCCTTAATTTTATACAAGGAATTACTGTCTGGTGTTGACCTCAGTAACTATCAAAAAGAGGCTTCTAGATGGCACTTTCTGTCCTTACCCCCAGGCCTTCTATTGTCCTCTCTTTACAGTCTTTAGTTTGAGACTGAATTGGTTAGGTTCTTGGCAAGTGTCCCTGAACTCTTTTCTCTGAATTCTGTAAAATACATACTCATTTTATTCTCCCATAGAGATACATTACATAGGTTGATTTTCCTTTTTGGCAGGGTATGTATGCTTTGCATCATTAAAACACACACATACACACACATGGACACATGGACACATGGACACACAGACACATCCCACATTCTGGAATGATCGCATAAATTTGAGCTTTTACTTATAGTTTATGCAATTTCTTCTCTCCTCCATTGGATGATATACCCATTTTGGTACAGTTGTATGTTTTGTTAACTTGTTCATTTTATTAAATCTCTCTTGCACAGTTCTAGGAATAAAATGGGCCATTATGGGCTGGTTGGTTTTGACTAACTAGCGCTAGATACAAGAACTAGATTTGCAACATTGATAACATTTATATATTCTTCCCCATCAACCAGCATGGTAGGTGCTCCATAGGACAATGGAATAGACCCAGAATTCAGGAGTAATACCTGAAAGTACATTTTAAGGTAATTTTTTGTTGGTTCATTTCATCACAGAGGACCAATTTACAGTACCAATCTAATGATCCACATGAATCTTGTCGCTTCGTGTTTTTTTAACGATAACAGCTATTTTAATGCCTACTATAAACCAGGAATTGTGCTGGATGCTTTGCATGAATTAACTATAATCCTCTTATTAAACTGTAGAGGAATGTGTTGCAATTCTGTTTTTTAACTGAGGTCATGCCACACTCCTAGTGAAACTGAAGATCATGCTCCTTCACTCTATCATACTACCCTGAAATCTTCTCCTGAGAAGCGTGCCAAACTCCCTTAAGCATATCGGATTTCAGTGGGCATTCAAAACGCAATAAAGAATTGCCCCAGTGTTCATTGTGATATAGGAAAATTAATTCTGGTTCTATAACCAGATTCAATTTCTTCTCACTTGCCAATTTAGGTTTCTATCTTCTTGTTCACAAAATAGACATAATTGCTCTTATTTTCCTCTTTCCATCACCAGAGAAAACTTGAGAACCAGATGCCCTATATGAAGAAGCTTGCAAAAATGCAAAGCACTGATTCAACACAGAATATGTACATATACTGATTCAACTCAAATACCAAAATATATCATAGTATATAAGAATAGCTAATATAAGATCTCCACATTATATTGACTCTGACAAGTGTTGAAAGTCTTAAATGAGGAACTCTGAAAATAAAAGTAGGTAACAGAAGTCAACACTGATGTTTCACAATCCATTCATTAAAAACATACTGAATTGGAAGCATTTGAACAGTGAGAGACAAAGTAATATTCAATAGTATTATTTTCCTTAGTACATATTATTCAGGTACTATAATGAAATTTCTAAACCTTGAAAGAATGCAAGTTTACATGTGACTTTATCAGTATACTTCTTATAATAAAAATAGATGAACTTGAATAAGACAAGACACTTAACAAAAATTTTAGTATTGGAAATACGAGTTTTAAAATGGTTGAGGCTAAAGCAAGTTCATGAGCATCAGTTAGTTACATGACTCAAACGATTAATTTATCATAATGAAACCTCAAGTGTTTGATTTCCTTTCATTAATAATAAGGCTATATAAAATTAAACATTTTATGAAAATTTATTCTTAAGCCCTAAAAATTACTTAAAGCATTTCAAAGTGGGATTTCAATAATTAATATTGATCTTCATAACTTTCATGTTTCCTTCAGTAAAGACATTTTGTTGATCATTAGCCAGTCCACTCCTTGTTGGTGTTTAGGGTTTTGTATGCAGTTGACTGAAAGTGTCCAGACTTGGTTGTGGGAAATGTTTGAGCTACAGGTCTGTGAAAAAAAAAAAAAAATCAGAGTATGTGATGCTTGTGTGGTTGAACTCACCTTCACCTGGTCATCCCATTCATCTTTGCTTTGCTGCCTTTTCTGCACACTTACCACCAGGTGGCAGTGCGGCAACATCTAAGGTTACCATGTAATTTCTCACATTTTAGTATGAAATGGGGCGGGGGGTGGTGAATATAGTACTCAGTTAATCATCAAAGACGAGGTTATTAATATGAGAATTCTCATGTAGGAAATACTGTTGCTATGCTATCTGCCCAATGACATAATCTAAAGTATGTGTATGATCATATGAACATACGCAGAGGCATTGCAGGGCAATTTAGACTTATCTAGCTAGCTAGTACAAAAATATTGTCATTGAACATTTTGGTAGTGATTGTATGTACTGTGCTTAAAAGAATAAGCCCCTTCTGAAGTTAAAAGGAACAAAAGTTGCCAGGGGTTCATAAGCACTAAACAATTACAAAACTACACATAATTAAGAACACTGACCAAAGAATCTAATGAGTAAAGTCTTCAGACACTCGGAAGGCATTGTAGGATCGCTCATGCCTACTGTCTAAACATGAAGGCATTTGAACATTGGAGGCACACAAACAAATACCCTAACAAAGATCCCAAAACAAATGGGAGGCATGGTAAGCACTGAGGCAAGGCTGAAGCCAGACTTATGAACTGCACCCTGAAGAATACGTATACGTAACTATACTAAGAGAAAAAGGATTGCGCACAATACGGGAAAGTTTTCAGTTCCAGAGTCCTCCAGTCAGAGACCATCCATGGTGGAAGAAATATCATGCAGAATATGCATCCTCTCCAATGACCTAAATTCATTTTTACCTCACGTGCCAGCTCAGCCACTTCTTTAAGAGAGTTGTCCGCCATCTCAGATTCGGTTAAATCACTCCATTATGAACTCTTCCTCATGATATTATGCTTCATCAATCCAATTATTACCTGCATAAGGTTTTGATTAATTACACACTTCTGTCACTATACTTTAAACTTCAAATGAGAGAAATATTCCTTGATTTGATTGGCATTCATATCCCAGGGCATCTGTCCCATCATGATATTTTACATATGTACACACACACACACACACACACACACACACACACACACACACTTAGCAAATGAATAGATGTTTTAGTTCCTGGCCATGACAAATTCTCT
>NW_008348613.1:3908586-3915596 GCF_000622305.1 Nannospalax galili
TTGTTTCTTGATTAAAAATTTTTTTTTTTTTTTTTTTTTTTTTTTGTCAAAAAGTGTTTTGGCTGATACTAAATGGCTTTAATAGCTCAAGACGAAGACTGCAGTATTGCCTCAATTTTTTGGCATCCAAACTGCAAAATTAAATATTATTTGGAATGAAATCTAGTTGTCTTTAGAAGGAAGTCTGTCTATAATTTCTATAGAACACTTGATTTCAATTTCCAGGGGTGGAACCACTGGTCTTGTGCTTTCTGGACAAACACTACCACCAGAGCTGCATCCCCAGCTCCAGCCGCTATCAACATGGGGCACAGTAGCTGTCAGATTTCCACCTGTTATGAACTTTATATTTTTAACCTGGAGTCAAAGACTGGGCTGCAGTGCTTTTCCTCTCACTCCGAATTTATATAAGGACATTGTGTTTGTATATGTGTGTGTAGTTTTAACAATAACCTTGTATAGCTTCCTTCGATTTTTAAATACCAGTCCATAGCAGCATATAATAGAACGATAACTAGAGTAGAAAATGTTATCACAAACCTCATTCCAAACAATTCTAAATAGTATTGTTACTGTGCTTATGGCATAGCTGTACAACTCATTTCTATCGTAATATTTTAACATTAAAAATATCTTATACAGGACTACATAAGGTCATTTTCATGCACATATATAACATTTTATATATGTAATGTGGAGATATGTTTTTTAAAACATGTACCTGTATAATAAAAGGTCAAGGAAACACAGCTTTCCATACATTTCTTAAAGCATAGGGATGGCAAATATTTTATAATGATAACAAAACCTTTACACTTTGGCCAGGTCAAATATGAAAGGAGAAACATCAGACGGGAATAAATGAAAAAAAAAAAAAAAAGACACGGAGGCTGTGTTAGCTTTGAAATTTAATAAATCATTTCAAGGCTCAGATTCCACTGTCATCTTTTCTTCACCTGCAGTTACTGAGCATGACTTACAGTGACATATTCTAATTTCAGAAGTAACATTTGCATAATTTTTCTATCATTGATAACACGGTACGTACATGCCCAAGTACTACTATCAAATTATCAATTTCTCTGCTCAATTTTGTTGGCTTTTAATTTATTATTGGGGCCCCGGTTTTGAGGTGCACATATATTTGTCATTGTCCTGTTTTCTTAATGAATTCCGTTACTGATATTCTTTTTAGTAATATTCCTTGATTAAAAGTTGACATCTATGGGACTGGAGAGGTGGCTCACTGACTGCTGGCCTTGTAGAAGATCTAGGTTCAATTCCCAGCACCCACATGGTGGCTAGCAACAGTCTGTAACTCCAGTTCCAGGGGCTCTAACACCCTCTTCTGACCTCTGAGGGCATTGCACGACACAGGTGAACCTACCTGCACGCAAACAGTACACTCTTACATATACAGTAAAAAACAATAAAACAGTTTTTAAAAAGTTGACGTCTATGATTTTAGCCTCTCCAGCTATTTCATGACTGCTGCTTGCATGATCTTGTTTTATCTGTTCTCTTACACAACTATGTTCCACGTATTTGTGGTTCTCAAGCTAAATTGTGTCAATCTCTGAATTAGTATTGGTCTTCTCACTCTGTCACATATAAAATTGCTATTTTTATAGTCGTATGTACGTCACCACTTCACTTTCTCGTTTCTATTTTTCAGATCTATGTCTTCTTTTCTTCCTTTGCTGTTATTGTTTGCATTAACAAAGATGATATATCAGCTTAACTTCTTTAACTATATTTTATTACATTTTATTAATTATTTTATATCTATGAGTGTTTCAACTGAATTTATATAAGTGCACCTATGTCGTGCAGTGCTCACAGAGGCCAAGAGAACATCAGAGCCCCTGAATTAGAGCTATGGATGATCGTTAGCCACTATGTGAGCTGTGAACTGAAGCCCTGTCCTCCGCAAAAGGAGCCAGTGCTTTTAACCACTGAGTCATCTCTTTAGCCCCTAAACACTATTTTCTTATTTTTTCTCTTTGTTAATTAAATTTCTGCAAGTTTCATAGTAAATATTTTTATCATTTTTAGATTCTCCTCACCTACCTGCACCCCCTTCCTACTCCTTCTCAATTTCATGGTCTATCATCTATCACCTATCTATCATCATTTATCTATCTATCATCTATCATCTATCTATCTATCTATCTATCTATCTATCTATCTATCTATCTATCTAATCTATCATCTATCATCTATCTATCATCTATCATCTATCTATGTCTATCTATCTATCTATCTATCTAATCTATCATCTATCATCTATCTATCATCTATCATCTATCTATGTATGTGTGCCTATAAAGTCAAATTTATGTCCCCAAACCCCTAAATATTGTTTGATGTGGATCCACCTTCCAGAAGCCAGGAGCTTGGTTAACCCATCAAAACTCACATGCTTTGTTCTATTTTTTGTTTGTTCGTTTGTTTTGTTTTGTTGTTTTTGTTTTATGAGGGTTTTTTTTGGGGGGGTCTTTTTTGGTCTTTCTTGAGACAGGTTATCCCTGTAGCTATCTCTGTAGCCCCAGCTAGAATGGAACTTGCTACACAGGCCAAGCTGGCCTCAACTTCACTTGCTTCTGCCTCAGGAGTCCGGAGTGCTGGGATTAAAAACATGGTCCTCCTTGCCTGGCTCTAAGAGTCACACTCTTAAAGACACTGAATCCCACAAGCCCAGGAGCCATTGGTTTCCAGTAGTTCCTCAGGAAGACTGAAGTTTCTTACACACTTCTCCACATTGATGCTGCAATTTTGTGTGGTGTTGTAGAACCCTGAGATCCTCTTCATTCACCCACTACCCCCCAATCCCTCTAGACCCCCACAAATTGCTCTTTTAGCTTCTGTAAAATGCTTGGCTGCTGCTTTAGACATGCCTAGACATACCCTGGCATGCCCTGACCCCCACCTGCTATTTCCCACCCCCTTCCAGGAAACTATAGATTAAGCAAGCCCAAGCATAAAAACTGCCCTATAAGGTAAAAACAGAGACTCCTGGCCCCACAGGTAACAGTCAGCACATTCCACAGCCCTGAGAATAGCACCTACCAATAAGAAACTTCCAGGGCTGCATCTTATACATCCAATCAGTTTAAAATTATGTTGGTGCGTGTGGGTTCCTTGAACCAACCAAAATGTATCTTCGGTATCTCCCCCTCTCCCCTTTTGGTCTAAAACCTATAAAGTCTCCACTCTTCCTTACTCTGGGCTCTCAGCACAGATCCGTTGAGTTGGTGAGGTCTGAGAGCCTGAGCTTAAGCCCGAATAAACCATAAACCTTTGCTTTTGCATTTTAGTGTGTTGGGTCCTCGGTGGTCTTTTTGGGGTCCAATGGATGGGGTACAACAGTGTGAGCTTACATGGTACTTATGCATGCTGTCACCATTTCTGTAAGTTCATATGAGAATATCTCCAGCTGTCTGGCAAACTCTGTTTCCTTGTGGTCATCTACTGTTGTTGTTACCTGTCTTAGTGGGCTAGCTGCTTGAGGACTCTCTGTTGGGGGCAGGGGGAGAGTAGGCACGAAATCAATGGTGCAGACTTCGGGAGACTCTGCAGTATGCAAGCAAGCAAGCAAGCTCGTTTATTGCATACAAAGGGCTTTTCTTTATACCCCTTACTCCTCCCCCATTGGTCCTGTGAACTGAGTTGTCTAACGATCATTGGTGCGACAGCTGCATCATCAGTCTCTGGTCTGGGTGGCAGATATCAGGTTAGCCATTAGGTGGGGGAAAAAAAAGGAAGTGCCACGGGCCTGCGCAAAACGCCTTCGGGTCTGGGGCCTAGCCAATATTTTGGGGGCTCCTCCTACAATCTGCCATCTCTAACTCTTATAATCTTATTTCTTCAGCTTCCACAATGACCTCTGAGCCCTGGAGTAGAAGTTTGATATAGGAGTATAATTCAAGGATAAGCACTTTGCAGTTTCTTCTTCTGTGCACATTGTCCATTTATGAATTTCTGTGTTAATCACATCTGTTGCATGAGAGAACTTCTCTGGTGAGAACTGAGAGATTCATTAATCTAGGAGTCAGTTTAGTACTATATTTGTTAAGCAGAATCATAGCATTAGGCTCTTCCCTAATGCTGATGTTCTCTTTAGTCACAGGTTCCTAGGCTTGATATCAATGTCAATGATCTATTATATGAAGCAGACCTTAAATCTAAATAGTGTTTGGTTATCCCCATAATATTCATGTCACTATTGCACTGGTGGGCATATCTTGCCAGGTCAGTTGTTTAAGTACAAGAAATTCACAGCTGCATAAGGCTGATGATTAATTTTCTCTTCCAATAGTGTGCATAGCACCTTCCATCACTATGAAAGCTGGCCATTAGAGATGAAGCTTTGATGTCAGTGCCAAATTGATTTTTCTTGTTTGTTCTATAGCTCATGTACATAGTGACTTCACTAATAGGGTCTTACCATCAAGTTCTGGTGAGTAACTAAGACCAGGGGCAATGAAAAGTATTGTTTGAGCATCGATAGGACCCTGGATCAACATCTTCAAATGAGGAAGCCCATGCCTGGTATTGGAATTTTACTTTGCTAGTTTATAGTATCTTGTAAGGGCAATGTCCCCTTGTTGTAAAGTTTTAATCTATTTTTATAATGTGTATGCATATGCTTTAAGATGATTCAATAGTTGAGGTTTTTCAAATGGCTTCTTCTAATGGTCGTTGGGTTACTTATCCCTTCCCAAACTGCCTCCTCTCTTCTGTTCTCCCATTTCCTCCAATAATCCATCCTACTTTGTTATTCAAAGTAGGATTTCCAAATTTATATGACTGCATCCTATCTCTACTCTCATGAAGCTCTCCCCCCTTAACTTCCTGATCTTTCAGTATTTTCTTATTGGAACATGCATGTCTAAGAATTCAAAGCTAGCAACCAGGTTGGAAAAAAAAAAACCAAAACTGATGTTTATCTTTCTGGGTCTGGGTTACCTCACTCAAAATGATTGTATTCATGTCCATTTACCTGCAAATTTCATAATTTTTTTCAATTTCTTGGCTATTGGATAAGAGCAGCAATGAACATGGCTAAATAGGTATTTCTTTAATAGGATACAGAGTCTTTTGGGTACATGCCCAAGAATGGTATATGGTTAGATCATATGGTAGATCTATTTCTAACTTTTTGAGGACTCTCCTACTGATTTCCATTGTGGTTGTACCAGTTTACACTTCAATCAACAGTGGACAAAAGTTCCCGTTTCCACACATCCTCACCAGCACTGCTGCTTGTTTATTTTTTGGAGCTTAGCCATTCTGATTGTGGTGAGCTGAATTCTTAAAGTGGTTTGAAATTGCATTTCCCTGATGACTAAAGTTGTTGAACATTTTTAAAAGGTTTCTTAGCCACTTGTGTTTCATCTTTAGAGAACTCCATCTTCAGCTACTTGTCCCACTTTTTAATTGGGTTGATTGCTTTTTGATGATTAGTTTTTTAAGTTCTTTATATATGGTAGCTACTAACCCTCTGTCAGAGGTCTAGCTAGTAAAGAATTTCCCCCTTTCTGTAGGTTGTTTCTTCACTTGAATGATGGTGTCCTTTGATTTTTAGTTTCACGTGGTCTCATTTGTCAGTTGATGAACCAAATGTTTGTGTTGTAGGAGTTCTGTTCAGAAAGCCCTTTCCTGTATTCCCCACTTTCTCCTCTATAAGATTCAGAGTATTTCATCTTATGTTGAGGTTCTTCATCCATTTGGAGTTGAGTTTTGTGCATGGTGAGAGATAGAGATGTAGTTTCATTTTCTGCATGCAGCTGCCTAGTTTGACTAGCACCATTTGTTGAACATGTTGTCTTTTCTCCAGTGTGTATTTGTGGCTCCTTTGTCATTCAGATGGCTATAAAGTCATAGAGCTAAATCTGGATCCTTAATCCAGTTCCACTGATCAGTATGTCTGTTCATATGCCAGTACCATGCTGTTTTTATAAGAATAGCTCTGTAGTATAATTTGAGATCAGGGATGGTAATATTTCTAGTAGTCCTTTTATTTATCTTTTTAAAAAATTTTATTGAGAGTTTCATACATGCGTATAAGGTGTTTCGATCAAACCCAAGACCACTCCCTCTACTCCAACACCTTCTATATCTCCCCATCACATTTTATGACTTTTTGTTCTTTCTTTTCTTTCTCTTTCTCTCTCTCTCTTTCTTTCTTTCTTTCTTTCTTTCTTTCTTTCTTTCTTTCTTTCTCTCTTGGGGCTTTTTGTAACACTAACATTCCCCACTCTGAAGAAGTAACCTTAAAATCTTTTAGGGATTACATAAGACCTCCCAAATACTTTTGACATTTTTGGCCTTTGGAACAGAGGTTGTTGCTAAGAGGCCCAAGGTATTTTGACTTTTAGCCAAGAAACTGGCTACTTTTCTTTGGGGACTTTTTACCCTAGCTGCTTAGCCAATTCCTACCTCTTATTCTTATCACACCATCCTCTAAAGAGGTTTCCCAAATTGCTGATGAGGAATCAGAATGCATACCACTCTGGCTTTATCCATGCTGAATAGGGATGCAGGGTGAGGCAATTGGGGTCACCTCTTCAGTGGGTCAACCTAAAAGACTCCCAAAATGCATAACTCTTATCTGTAGGAAGAAATGAAAGTCCTTGACTGGTGAATAGGTGATATGAAGGAGAAGTAAAGCAAGTATTAGAAGTACTAGATAGGGAACCAGAAAAAAAGTCAGAACAGGGAATATTTCAAATGTTCATATCAAAGTCCACTGGGATTTCTTAATAAGAGCTTACAAAAGCATCCCTCTATTGGGTTCCTCCTCATTTTTCTTTTGTCTGCCAAGGCTGGACTTGAGAATGATGGACTCAGGATTTATTTCCAGGTGCTTTGATAGCTGTTGAAGTGGCTAGAATCAGTGTCAGTTCCCTCTCAAAGGCTTCTAGATAGGGGGAGAAAACAGAAAACTCCATCATTTTAGAACAATAGCTGGTTGTCTCCCTTAGCTACAGGTGGGCACTACAGTATTG
>NW_008348613.1:3915877-3931475 GCF_000622305.1 Nannospalax galili
TTTTACCAGTTCCATCTATGTGAAGATAAGTCAAAGGTCCTGCTCTGGATTCACATGGAAGCATGAATGAGATGTTTCCTCTGATTGACCCTCCTCTTTGTAGACTGGACACTAGTTCAAGTCCATCATGTGGGGTCTCCATGGCCTCCCTGAACAAGAGGACAGGTAACTCACCATATTTACAGGACATTTTGATAGATGTTCCACAGTCCCCTGGAACTTAATCAACCTTGGAGGGAAAGGAGCAAAACCTGTCCTTTAAGTCCCTCTGACCAGGTTAGTATAGGCAAACATGCAAGAAAGTTAGTTCCACTAGTCCAGTACTTTTAATCATTATGTGCTATGTAGTTAAAGCTTGGGCAAAACACAAACATTCTCAGATAAACTTTGTTTAGATATGTATTTTGCCCCTTAAATTAGTTGACTGAACTATGACCTTAGAAATTTTAAGATTATGTGTATATTATTTTTGTTTCATCCTTTTATATATCATGGCAAACCTACACAGATTCCATCTCTTGCTTAGGCTTTCTCATTTTTATTTGTCTATTTTGGAAATATATCCATCCCCATATCCTTTTAACATCTTTTACATTCTCATTTTCTTTTTTAATAATTGTGAGACATAATAACATTAACAATTAAATTTTCCATCTGTTGTGAGAATTCTTTTCCTGGGGATACTAAGCAATCCTTATCCCCTCTTAATGGTCTAGTGTCAAACCAATGTTTGATTAAAGTTTTCCTGGGGAACCACTGAATTTCCTGAGCTTACTTACAAAGATAAATGAGGTCTTGCTGAGGTGTATGAGTGACCTGGGTTTACGCACACTTGGAAGCCTTTCCACAGCATAGATCAAGCCTCTTCCTAGCCTTCCCCAGGAATGTATTTTAGTCCTCCCCAAATCCAGGAGACCATGTGTGATTAGGGCCAAATTACATACAGTTGGCTGGGAAGAGTGGCTGGATACTCCAGTGAAGGTCCACTGACCCAGCTTGCCCCTCCTTTAAGGAAGGAGCACAACTGTCAACAAGCTGAATTGCAGCAATGTTTAGCAAGCAGGCACAGCTGAAGTCATGATGACAGTAGTTATTTCACACAGAAGAGACTGCTGTGCAGCATCATCTTATTAAAAGAACATGCAATATAAAAGGATTAGGCGCTAGAATCAACAAATGAGGGAGAACATATGTCTTTTGTTTTTCTGAGTCTGTGTTACATCACATAGTATAACAGTTTCTAGATCCATCCATTTACCTGCAAATTTCATTGTTGCATCTTTCTTTACTGCTAAATAGAACACCTGTAGAAGAATGAAACTAGATCCTAACATTTCACCTTGCACAAAAGTTAATTCCAAATGGAACAAAGACCTCAATGTGAAACTGGAAACCCTGAAACTATTAGAAGAAAATATTGGCAGTAACTTACAAAATATAGGTGTAGGAAAGGATTTTCTAAATCGGACAGAATTTGCTCAGGAATTAAGGCCAGAAATCAATAAGCGGGACCTCATTAAACTAAAAAGCTCTGTACACCAAAAGAAACAATAAAAAAAAATGAAGAGAAAACCCACAGAGTGGGAAAATTTCTTCACCAGTGACCCATCTGACAGAGGTTTAACATCCAGAATATATAAAGAACTCAAAAAAATAAAGAATCGAGAAACCAAAAGACCCAATTGAAAGATGGGCTAACGATCTAAACAGAGAGTTCTCAAAGGAAGAAGTAAAGATGGCTGAGAAACATCTCAAAAAGTGTTCAACATCATTAGTAATTAGGGAAATGCAAATTAAAACCATCTTAACGTTTCACCTTACCCCAATCAGACTGGCTAAGATCAAGAGAACAAATGATACTAAATGCTGGTGAGGATGTGGACAAAGGGGAACGCTCATTCACTGCTGGTGGGATTGCAAATTCATGTAACCGCTATGGAAAACAGTGTGGAGAACACTTACAAAACTAAAAATGAACCTACCATATGATCCAGTTATACCACTCCTTGGCATATACCCAAAGGACTCATCCTATTATAGAGACACTTGTACAAACATGTACTTTGCTGCTCTTTTCACAATAGCTAAGAGATGGAAGCAACCTAAGTGTCCCTTCAACTGATGAGTAGTTAACAAAAATATGCTATATTTACACAATGGAGTTGTATTCTAGTAGTTCTTTTATTGTTCAGAATTACTTTGGCTACCCTGTTTGTTTGGTTTTGGTTTTTGTTTGGTTGTTTTTGTTTTTGTTTTTTTGGACTCTGTGAAATTTGAGATTATTTTTTCAATTTCTATGAATAATTATGTTGGAATTTTAGTGCATATTTTATTAAATTTGTAGACTGCTTTTGGTAGGATTGCCATTTTCATAGCATTTCTCCTACCAATCCACGAATATTAAGGTCTCCATTTTTTAATGTCTTTTTCAATTTCTTCACCGTATTAAAGATTTTTAAAATATTTATTATTTTTATTGTATGTATATGGGTATATTATCTGCATGCATGTAAGTGCACTCATGTCACATAATGCCCATGGAGGTCAGAAGAAGGTGCTGGATTCCCTGAAACTGGAGTTACAGAAAGTTGTTAGTATACATGTTGGTGCTGGGACTGAATGCAGGTCCTGTGTAAGAACAGCCAGTGCTCTTAACTGTTGAGTCATCTTTCCAACCCCTGTCTTAAAGCTTTTATTATTCAAATCCTTTACTTCCATGGTTAGATTTATTCCCAGATATTTTGTTTTTTTGAGGCTATCATGAATGGGATTGTTTCCCAGATCGATTCTTTCTTATTATGTTTATTATTATATAGGAAGAGTGTTAATTTTTGTGTGTTAATTTTATATACTTCTACTTTATGAAATGTTGTTTATCATATCTAGAAGTTTTCTGGTTAACTATGGAATTTTATGTAGAGAATATTAATATCTGAAAATAAAGATATTTTGACTTTTTGTTTTCCAATTTGTATCCCCCTTTATCTCCTTCATTTGAGATTTCAAATACTATAATGAACAAGAATGGAGAGAGTGGACATTCTCTGATTTTAATGAGGATGCTTTGAGTTTTTCTCTATTTAGAATGGTGTTGGCTATGTGCTTGTTATATATTTCCTTCATTATGTTAATTTATGTCCCCTGTATTCTCCATGACTCTTGTCATGGAGCGATATTGAATTTTGAAAAGCCTTTTCTGCATCTAATGAGATGAACGTGTGGTTTCTATCCTTAAGTCTGTTTATATGGTGAAATACATTTATTGGTTTATGTAAGTTGAAACATCCCTGCATATCTCGGATGAGGGCAATTCAATCATGGTAGATAATCTTTTTGATGTGATCTTGCATTTGCTTTATATTTTATTGAAAATTTTTGTATTTATGTTCATCAGAGAGATTTATCTATAATTTCCTTTTTTGTTGAGTCTTTGCTGGTTTTGGCATTAAAGTAATACTGGCTTCACAGGAAGAATTTGAGAGTGTTCCTTTTATATTTTAGGGAATAACCAAGATGTATTGGTATTAATTTTTTTTGAATATTTTGTAGAATTCTGGGTTGTGTTCACCTTGTCCTGAATATTTTTTGGTTGCTGGATTTTTAATTACTGCATCTATCTCATCTGTTTGGATCTGTTTAAAAAATTACTTAAGTGATTTTGATTTAACTTTTGTAGGACATACATATCTGGAAATGTATCCATTTCTTTTAGATTTACCAGTGTAATAGAATATAGATTTTTGAAGTATATCCTTATGGTTTCCTGAATTTCCCCATTATCTGTTGTAATGTTTCCCTTTTTATCTTTGAGTTTGACAATTTTGGTCCTTTTTACCTTTCTTTTGGTTAATTTAGCTAATGGTTTGTCAATCTTGTTAATTATTTTAAAGATGTCACTCTTCATTTCCCTGTATAGTTTGCTTCATTTCCATTTCTTTAATTTCAGCCTTAATTTCATTTATCTGTTTCTATCTACTGTTTTTAGGTGTTGTTTGTTCTTGGTTTTCCAAGGGTTTCACATGGAATGTTTATATTTTGATTTTTGTGACATATTTCTAATTCTGTGGTGTAGGCACTTAATACTATAATTTTTTTCCTTAGGACTGCTTTGTTGTGACCCATAGATTCTGAAATGTTGTGGTTTCATTCTCATTCAGTTCTAGGAATTTTTAGTTTCCCTCTTGATTTTTCCCCTGATTCAACTTTCATTCAGTAGTGTGTTTAGCTTCCATGAATTTCTATATTTTTCCCAATTTTTATTGTCATTGCTATCTAGCTTTATTCCTTTATGGCCAGATAAAATAAAAGATGATATTTCAATATTCCTAAATTTTTAGAGACTTGCTTTGTGTCCTACTATGTAGTCAATTTTGGACATTTTATGTACTGCCAAGAAGGAAATGTATTTGTTGGTTTTTCTTTGGAATGTTATGTAGATATCTGTTAGGTCCATTTAAATTATGGTGTCATTTGACTTCAGGGTTTCCCTATTTAGTTTTTGTGTTGCTGAAATATCTATGGGTAACAGTGGGGTACTGAAGTCAGCCACTATCATTGTTTTGGAGTCAAGTGATTTTTATACCTAATAGAGTTTGTCTTATTGAAATTGGTTGCCCCTCTTTGTGGTGCATATGATTTTTATTCTAATATTTTCTTCACTTATTTTTCCTTTACTGATTATGAAATGACGTTCTCTGTCTCTTTTCACTAGTTTTACTTCAGATATTAGATAACTACACTTGCTTGTTTCTTTGTTCTGTTTGCTTGGAATAACATTTCACCCTTTTAACCTAAGGTAGTGTCAATCTTTTATGGTGAGGTGTGTTTTTTGGAGGCAGCAAGTCAATGGATCCCATTTCCTAATCCAATCAGTCTTTGTCTTTTTACTGGGGAGTTGAGATAATTAATATGAGAGTTATGATTACTGAATGTTTATCAGTTCCTGTTATATTGGTCTTGTAATGTTGTTTTCTTAGACCCCTTTTGTTATCTGTTCTGGGATAATTTATTTATTCTTTGTGCCCTCTTGAGAATGTTTAATCTTCCCTTCAGAATGGAGTATCCCATCAAGTATTCTCTTTAAAGCTGTTTCCATGGACATAAATTCCTTAAATTTGTTTTTGTCACTGAAATTTTTTTCTCTTTCAATCACAACTGATAGTTTTGCTGGGCATAATAGTCTGGGCTTGGGTCTGTGGTCATTCTTGCCTTGAATGACATGGGTACAAGTCCTTCTGAATTTCATTGTCTTCATTGAAAAGTTAGTTGTTATTCTGATGGACCTGCTTTTATATGTGACTTGATATTTCTATGTCACATCTTTCTATATATTTTCTTTGTTCTTTATGTTTAGTGTTTTGACTATATGTGGTGTGGGGAATTTCTTTATTGGTTCTTTCTACTACCTGTTCTGTATGCCTCTTGTACATTGATGGATATCTCTTTCTGTAGATTTGGGGAGTTTTCTTCTATTATTTTATTAAAAATATTTTCTGTGCCTTTGAGTTTGGATTCTTCTCCTTTCTATGCCTATGATACATATGCTTGGTCTTTTCAATGATTCTCAGATGATTTGCATATTCTGTTCCTGGGTTATTTTAGATATGACATTTTCTTTGATTAAGTGATCAGCTTCCCCAGACTTGTCTTTCAGATCTTATATTCTACCTTCCCTTTCCTCCACTTCTGTTTTGTTCTTTGCCTCACAGATTTTTGATTGAGTTTTTAAAAATTATTATTTTGACAAAAACTTTGAGAATTTCATACATGTATATAAGGTGTTTTGATCAAATCCATGCCCACTCTCTCCCCTCCAGCATTCCCCCCTCTGAAGAGGTAACCCTAAAATCTTCAAAGGATTAGATACATGCTTCCAAATACTTTTGACATTTTTGACCTTAGGAACAGAGGATGTTGCTAACAGGCCCAAGGACATTTTGACTTTTAGACAAGAAACTGGCTACATTTCTTTGGGGTCTTTTTACCTTAACTGCCTAGCCAAGTCCTACTTCCTATTCTTATCACGCCATCCTCTGAAGGTGTTTCCCAAATTGCCAATAGGGAATAGGGATGCAAATTACTCTGGCTTCTTCCATGCTGAACAGGGAGGCAGGGTATGGCAATTGGAGCACCCCTTCAGTGGGTCTATCTAAAAGACTCCCAAATTGTATTACTCTTGTCTCTAAGGGAAGAAGAAAGTCCTTGAATCATGAATAGGAGATATGAAGGAGAGGTAAAGGCAAGAGTAATTAGAATTACAAGTTCTCAACAGGGAACCAGACAAAAGTCAGAACAGGGCATGTTTCAAATGTTCATATGAAATTCCATTGGAGTTTCTTGACAAGGGCTTCCAACAGCATCCCTTTATTGGGTTCTTCCTCATTTTCCTTTTGTCTTCCAAGGCTGGACTATTTGGCTGGGAAGAGTGGCTGTATTGCTTCAAGTTTTATTTCAGTTTGTATTTTTTTCTGGGATTCTATCTCTTTATTGAATTCTAATTTCATGGTTTGAGTTGTTTTATTATTTCATTCAACTCTGTGTTTTCATGGTTATCATCACTCTTTTGTTCATATCCTATTTGGTTCTTTTCACATATTTATAATTGTTACTTTGAAAATTTTGTGCATCTACTAGGTTGCCATCTTCAGGAGATACTATGATGGGTCTGCTAATTTCTGGAGGAGACATGTTATCTTGGTTACACATGTTGTTTGCAATCTCATCTTTGTTGAATGTTTTATTCTTTTGTTTGCTGTTGCCCCAACTCAACAGGTTGTGAACCAACTGAGTATTCCTTGATTTTCAGTTTTGGAGATACTTTATGTTTATGTGCAAATTGGACATAAAAATTGGTCTCAGTAGACCTAGGGATAGGTGCAAATTTTAAGCTGAGGTTCCAGGATTAATTCCATATGGTCCTGGATCAGCAGGGTGAGCTATTTGAACAGGGTATCTTAAAGGTTAGGCCAGGTGAGCTGGCAGTTCTGGTGTACCCAAGGATACTAGGAACTCCTAGAGCTGAGATAATTAAGGGAACTCACCACAGCAGGTCTGGGAGAGATCTCACATCTGGGGTTTGCAAGGATTCCAGCAACCCAAGGGGGTCTGAGAGCTGAGATGGTGGAGTTAACTCACCAAGGCAGGTCGGGTATGTGTGCAGATCTGGGGTAAGCAAGTATCCTAGTGACCCAAATAGGCTTGAGAGTGGAGTGGTGGAAGGTGTTGTCTCAGGAAAGGTAGCTCAATACCAAAAGGCTTGGACAACATGCAGGTTTGGAGCACACAAGGATCCCAGGACCTGAGCAGCACTGAGAGCTAGACCACAGAGGGAACTCACTATGACAGATAAGAACAATATTTTCTTATTGCTTATAATCTACATTTAAGTATACTTCAAGTTTTTAGTAAATAATAGAAATTTGATCTATAGAAAAGTCATTCTTGTATAGCAAATTCTTACACTGTCCTACAGACGCATGTGCTACAATGCTATAAATTACTTTGTATAATTTTGTATTTTTTAAAATGAGAAAATGGAAAAGGATATCATATATATATTATATATGGTTTGTTAGTGTTCACACCCATAATTAGCATTTTTGATTCTTGCAATTTATTCTTATGTTATTCCCTGTTGACACTTTATTTGCTCCCCATTATCCCCTTTTTGCATTAATTGTGAAACATCATACTTCAAATGGTATAGATCCAAATTCAATTATATAAACATTATTTTATGCAATCATTTTGTTATATCAGTGAAGAAAGCACAGAAGGAAAAGAATACATATTTTACCTTAGGAACAATGTGTTTTAGAAGCCTCTTTAACTATCTCATTTCTTGATTTCATTTTCTCTGGAAACTGACAGCTTCTATTGGCAATATGCCAGCTCTTAGGCACTACTAATGGCCAGGTGATTTTTATATAGCTTTCAACAATGCCCTTAGGCATCAACTGTTTCTCAGTCAGATTCAATTAAATCCATACCACTCTGGAGGGGCAGTTTTTGAGGCTAGTCATTGACATTTATCCTATTAGGACTCTTAACTCTTTCTTTTCCCTGATTGATGAATTAGCTGGCCTACAGTTAACCACTAGGGAGCTACAAACCTTATCTTTATTGCTTATCATCAAAATCTACTGTTTTTAAGAGTGACCTTAGGCTTGAATGCTCCCATAACTCTTTAAATACATTTAGTTTATTTGGGGAGATCCTTGAAATAAAATGTATGCACAGCTTGCTTCATTCATTGGCAAAAATCTGTGAGTGTGGAGATGGTGGTCTGCTTCCTGAGCAGCTGTGAGAATTCCTGGTTTCATTGACTTGTTTCTATCATAAAATAACTGCTCACTGAAAAAGTTGGAGGAAGGGTCATTGAGAGAAACCGTATTCTCAGACTGACACAACGCTGGGGGACTGGTGGTTGGTTTGAAGAAAGCATCCTAAACTTTTTGGCCCCACATACCAGGAGTTTATATACCAGAACTCTGAGCTGAAGATGAGGTTGAGAAATATTAGAGGGGAGGGACTGTTGGAGACATAAAATATGCTTTAATTAGGAACTGGGGGGGAGACAACATCTTCTTGGATACATTTACACGTGGAATGTTCTCCACACTGAGACCGAACTAGGAAAGGAGAATTTGTACTCAGGTTCTACAGACTATTCCTCCTGAGACAGATATCTTTGAATGTGTTGCGTTTTCCATATGACATCAGGACAATTTCTAGGGACTTAAAATGGTTGATTTTCTTATAAGAATAATTTGCACAAGTTGGGGCTCTTTAGTCAGGGAATGAGTCTAGGCAGTTACATAGACAGCATTTCAAAAGTGTGATCATCTTTCACTGAGGTCTTTCTTTGAATTTTTTTTGCTTTATTTTATTTTATGGTATGTGTGTATTGTGTACATGTATACAAGTGCATCTGTGCTGTGCAATGCCCTCAGAGAACAAAAGAGGGTGTTATGGATGGTTGTTAGCCACCATGTGGATGCTAGGAATCGAACCCATGTCTTCTGCAAGAACAGCCAGTGGTCTTAACCGGTGAGCCATCTCTCCAGCCCCTGAGGTCTGCACTTTGAATGATTATCACTGGTCTACCTCAAACTTCATAAATCTCATTTTTACCCTTATGGCATCCAAACTGCTGATTAGCCTATCTGCTGGAGATTTCGATTTCAATATTAAAATTTTCAGCTCTAGAATTTCATTTTCTGTGTTTACAATTTCCATTTCTCTGATAAAGCATGGAATAGCTCTTCTCTTTTTTCTCAATATATGTTTTTATTGAATCTTGTGCATTTCATGTAACACATCTTAATCTTATTTAGACTCCCTCTTCCTTCAATACTTCCTATAGCCCCTGACCAAATTTCATGTATTCTGTCACATATATTAAGGCCTATTGAATCAAGTTTTTGTACCCAAATGTTCCTCAGTACAAGTTCATCCATTGGAGTCTAGTCAGCCTCTCCAGAGTCAATCCCTTGAAAGAGATCAACTTCTCCCTCACTCTGCAGTAATCAGCTGTTAATAGTTCCGCCACTAAGGTTGAAGTCTTTTGCCCATTTCCCCAGTTCTATGCTGGGTTTTTGTCTGATCGAATTTGCATGGGTCTTGTGCATGCCATCACTGTTGCTGTTAAGTTCATATGAACAAGGTCCCAGGAGCCTGTCTCTGTAAGACTCTGTTGATCATGCACCAACTTTGGCTCTTATAACCATTCTACCCCCTCTTCCATAATGGTCCCTGAGGCATGGGTGGGTGAAGTTTAATACAGAAGTCCTATCCAGGGACACACACTCTGCTTCATATAGGAGTCTATCCAGGGACACACAGTCTCTTATTATCTACACTTTGACCTTCTGTGTGCATTGTACTCTCTTACATAACGAAGCTTCACTGGTGAGAGTTGAGAGATGCATTAGTTTTTTTTGTTTTGTTTTGTTTTCTTTTCTTTTTTTTTTTTTTTGTTATCCCTGTTCTGCTGTGTTCCATGAGCCTCAGTGTAGAGGTTTCATTGTTGATGCATTAGTTAAGGCTGGGCATCTCATAGATACATACATATTCTCTGTGTGTGACCAGTTGTGAAACTCTACAATAGTCTCCATCTGTTGCAAAAAGAAGCTTCTTTGATAAGTGGTGAATGGTATACTTGTATGTAAATATAAGGATCCATTTTTAGTACACAGTAAGAAATTGGGTTTCTCCAGGGACACAACAGACTTCAGGTTTCTCTAAGATCTATGACCTATCCAGCCACGTGTATTTGGCTATGTTTTCAGTGTCACAAATGCGTTCCCTCCCACTAAGAGTGATTTAAGTCCTATTAAGTAGCTGTTGGTTACCCACAAGATGAAAGTGCCACTACTGCACTACAATAGTTTGTGCTGCTCATCATTGTTGTGGTTTTTAGGCTTTTTTAAAAGTGGGGTTGGACCGTTGATTAATTGTCTCCCTTAGCAGCTTGCACAGTATCCTCTAGAACTATGTGAGGTAGTCTTCAGGGATTTTTCTCTCATTCTTCTCTCCTTCCCTAACAGTCTTCAGTTATACAGAATGTTCATTTTCCTGTTTCTCTGATTATCAAGTATGTTAAATTCATTACTTCTCTGGGGCCTCCACATCTGTTGTTCCTTTTACCTGGAATACTCTTCCCTGAAATTTTACTTAACTATTTTTTATTTTTTTGCAAAGCTGATTGAATTGACCTGCTGTTGCTGCTATGACTCAGTGGCTCAGAGCAAACACAATCTTATTAGCTCACAGATTTGTGGGTTAGAAGTCTGCCATATCGCAGGTCTGCCCTGAAATCAAAGTATCTGGAGGCAGGCTGTTTTCCCTTCTGAAATACGAAGGAAAGGTTAGTTTTCTGGTTGTTTGGTGTGAAGAGAAAATGAAGTTGTGGAACCGAAGAACCTGTTTTTCTCCTGACTGTGAGATGGGTATGATTCTCATCCTTTACGTGTTTTCTTATCTATGCTCCGACTCTCTTTCTCCATCGCCCTTCTCAGAAAGGACAGGACAATTCTTGTTAATCTCCAAACTCTGTGGCCACTCTTCTGGACTCTTCTGTGTTTAAGGGTTCCTGTGATGAGACTGTGCCCATCCAAATACTCAGGATAATCTCTGTTTTTATGAAGATTACATCCCAGTAAGACAAAATAACAAACATGCAAATGATACAAGACAGTTCAGATTTAATGACATCTGTCCTGTGCCTTCTGTACAGCTGGTAGTATATTTTCTGGTTTCAAAGATTAGACCTGCAGCACCTTACATTTACTAGCACATGGGCAAATTCTTATCTGAATTTTGGCAAAGAGTTGTAGCCCCCATAACAAAACCATCTCACTCATGTCAGCAGTCATTCTTTACCATTCTCATTGTTGCATCTATTTCCTTCGAAGTGTTTTGTATTCTCCAAAGCATCTGTATTACTTGGTCACTTCCTATTATCTCAGCCAATGAATTATGCTTTATGATAGCAGAGATTCGGTTTTTACTTGTTTGTTTTGTCTCTAAAGCCCAAAACAGTGTTTGGCATATCTGAAGTATCAGTAAGTCATCCTAAATTAAAATGAATGAGTGAAAGAATCATTCTGTGTGCTTGTCATTTTTCCAGTCTCCATGATTACTTTGCTGGAAACAGTCTCTTGATGTTCAACGATGAGACACAGTAGTAAATGTACCACCCATTTATTTCATCCTCTTTTCAAGCGCATACCTTCATCCATCCAGCTGGTAAAGTTATATCTTTGTGTTAATTTACAAGAGATTTTAATTTCTTTGTATTTTTTCAATTCCTATTATCAAAACAAACTGAAGGATTTTGTTCTTTTGTCTTGCTACTGTGACTGTGAGGTACAATGACTTCCTCAGGAGACCACTTGAAACCTGTTACTCTGCTCATAACTTCCCATTGAGTTTCTGTAGTGATTTTAGGTTCTTAGATTTAAAAGTCACTAAGTCAATGCACTGCTCAGGAGTAGACTTAAAATTGCTATCACATTTCAAGAAAAGGAAAAAGTATAACATATCTCTGTGGGGATAATCAGTGCCTATGTGGCATAAAGGTTGTCATTTCTGGAGCTGGACAGATGGCTCAGCAGTTAAGAGCACTGTTTGCTCTTGCAGAGGATGTGGGTTCAAGTCCCAGTACCTACATGGCAGTTAAGAACTGTCTGTAACTTCAGTTTCCAAGGAAATCTGATACCCTCCTCTTACCTCCTTGAGCACTGCATGACATGGGTACCCCTACCTACATGCAGGAATTACACTTATACACATAAAAATAAAAATAATAAATAATATACTTAAGGAAAGGTTGTCATTTCCTTTAATAACTTGGAAAATATATTCTATCCCAGCATAAGAACACTTCTGTTACTTACAAGTTTGTATCCTTATGACAAGCTAAATTTTGTCCTCCAAATTTACATTTTGAAGTCCTCTCAATGTGAGCTTTCCAAATCATGGAGTCTTTGGGGTGCAATTGGATTTACTTGAGGTCTTGAAGGTGAGAGACACATTTATAGAAGACATCAAGGACTTGTCTCACCCTCTCCAGTAGGAAAGTGATCATCTGAAGTCAGAAAGAGCTTCTAAATAAAGGTCAGTGCCTAATTAATATTTTTGTATGACCCTATAGAAGACCTCAACTAGAACCCATAGGAGGCAGCACCCACTCCACTGTTATTTCCCCCACACTGCAGTGCCTGAAAGCAAATGGGAAGCCACACACTGAGTAGCAAAGTCTTGCTTATCAATAATTGACAAGGAAAAGGAAACAAAAAAAGTCTATATCTAACTTATAAGATGACACAAGTAGTGTTAGGTTTACGAATGGCCTTTGTTCTTACCATGTAATAACTCTGGCCTTTTAAATTTAACTCATTTAAGGATCAAAACCCACAAGTTTTTTTTTTTTTTTAATAATTCATTTCTTTTTACTGTATTTCCAGATTGCCTTCCTTTTATTTTGTTTCTTTTTCTTTTCTAGGGAGAGGGAACAACCCTCAGTACTCATGCATTGATCCAACATATATTTACTGATGACTTACAAAATCAAATAAAAAGATTCCTGTTCTCATAAAGTTAGCATTATGTCAGGAAACTCTTTAATAGGCAAATAAAATGAATAAATTATACAGTATGTCAAAAGTTATAAGTATATAAAAAATATAGCAGGACAAGAATAGGGCACAGGCATGGTGGTAGACAGAAAAGGAGATCATGACTTTCAATTGGATATCGGACTATCCCCTAAAAAGGCAGTATTTGGGCTGGGTAGGGTGTTTTTTTTTAAAATTTTATTATTTTTTTTAAGGTTGTAATTACAACCTTAGGACTTGTTAGCAACTTCAGCAATAATTACAGGATCAGCTCTCTCATGAATATAATTATCTGATCTCTGAAGTTCCGATCTCATGATCATGCACTCATCACAGCAGCTGAGGGTCATAGAGTGACTGAGGCAATAAGCCAGATTGTCTGTGTCCAGGTTTGTCCCAACATATTCACAAACATAGCAAACAGTATTATTTCCATTCTGACTACCTTACACTGAACAGACAAGAGGATAGTGAAATTAGGAAATCATTTCAATGCTGATTTAATATTTTCACAGTTTCACATAATATGAAGTATGTTTTCATTGTTAATTTTTCTGTTAATTGAATTATATATGTGTTGATAATCTATTATGTGTAAAGAGAAAAACTCTTCTGAGTGTTAAGATTAAAAATGTAACATTGTTAATCATTGTTTTGGAAATTATTTTATCATTTGCTTTACACCTGTCTCTAAGTTTTCCTCCCAATGTTATGCCCAGTTGTTTGGTTTCCTTCTCTAAACCCTTGCGCTCATTTAAATACTGTTGCCCTGCAAGGTACTGACAGCTACATATTCTGGATAGTTTCCTTGGGAAAGCAGAATTTTATAACTAAACGTAGAACACATATAAACTATTGATTACTAATTTTCAAATCCCATACACATCATCTACCTATATATTCATTAATGACCTAACTAGTATGCAAATATCCAAGATGAATATCTTAAATCTATCCTGCTTTCTTTATTATGGATTAAATTATAATATTCCCACCACTGAAAAATATTAAGTTCCTTGCTTTCTTTTGTACCAGAGAATGTTACGTTATTAGAAACAGAGTATTTTCAGGTGTAATCCAGTTAACAGAAAATCTTGAGTTGACATCCAACCAATATGATGGGTATTTGTGTAAAAGGGGAAAATTGGGACACAAATATCCATAATAATGCCATCTAATCGCAGAGGGAGGAATAAGAGTGGTAGAGCTGTGGGAATGACTGCTAAGGACTGGCATCCAACAATTAGAAGGAAGAGACAAGAAGGATTTGGAGGCTGGCGCAGTGGCTCAAGAGAGAAAGGTGCTTGCAATCAAGCATGAGAACTTCAGTTTGATTCCCAGAACCCACATGGTAGAAAGAGAGAAATGACTTCTGCAAGTTGTCCTCTGACCTTCACATGTGTACCTTGGCATGTTATGTGCCCATAACCCCCTACACACACACACACACTGTTTCATTAAATTTTTTCCTTCCCGCTCTTGCCTTCACTCACTCAGGGTCTCGTGGTCCTGATGCTGATCAATCAAACCTGGCATAACACATTTTTTAAAATTTATTTATTTATATACCCACTTCCCAGGCAGCACCGTCCCATAGCCTCCCTCCCCCCACTAGAGCCCTTATATTCTGATAAAATTGGGGTCGGAGCCAGGCATGGTGGCACACGCCTGTAGTCCTAGCACTTGGGAGGCAGAGGCAGGCAGATCTCTGTGAGTTCAAGGCCAGCCTTGTATACATAGCGAGTTCCAAGACAGCTGGGGCTACAGGAAGACCCTGCTTCAAAAAGACAAAAAAAAAAAAAAAAGACTAAAGATAGGGGACTGTGGTTAAATTTCCCAGTTCTATGCTGGGTTACTCTCTGAGAATCCCTTTGGCCACCGTGGCCAACAACCCAAAAGAAGGTATCGCCTGTCTGGCATTGTTGCTTGTTATGTAGCCTTTTGCTATACATATGGACTCTTATGAAATTATATTGGCTCTGTTAATTTTTGGTTATACTTTCCTTTTGGGTGTTTAAGGCCATACATTTGGTCCAGATAAATTGATTCAGTTTTACTCTTAAGGTCGTTTGAGGATCTATTCCTCAGGGGTCACATGGGCTTGGGAGGAACCCCTGGCTCCTTTCTTTTACCATTTCCACCTATGTGAAGATAAGTCAAAGGTTCTGCTTGACCATGGCTGACTACGCTAGGAAGCATGGAGCAAATTATTCCTCTGTATTGACCCTCCTCCTTATAGACTGGACACTGGTTCAAGTCCAGCTGTCCAGCTAGTAGGGTCTCCTCAGCCTCCTTGATCAAGAGGACAGGTGACCCACCACCATTTTAGGACATTTTGAGAGATGCTCACAGTCCCCCAGAACTAGTAGACCTAGGAGGGCAAGGAGCAAAAAGTGTCCTTTATGTCCCTCTGACCAAATTATTATAGACCTCAAAGTATGTCAGTCAAACACCCAAGAAGGTTAGTTCCACCAGTCTGG
>NW_008348613.1:3932110-3933473 GCF_000622305.1 Nannospalax galili
TGTATCAGTTGAGGGACACTTAGGTTGCTTCCATCTCTTAGCTATTATGAAAAGAGCAGCAACAAACATGGATGTACAAGTGTCTCTGAAATAGCATGAGTTCTTTGGGTATATGCCAAGGAGTGGTATAACTGGGTCAAATGGTAGGTTCATTTGTACTTTTTAAGGAGTTCTCCACACTGCTTTCCATAGGGGTTGAAAAGTTTGCAGTCCCACCAGCAGTGGATAAGTGTTCCCCTTTCCCCACATCCTCTCCAACATTTGGTATCATTTGTTTTCTTCATCTTAGCAGTCTGACTGGAGTAAGGTGAAATCTTAAAGTGGTTTTAATTTGCATTTCCCTAATTATTAGTGATGTTGAATATCTTTTAAGATGTTTCATAGCCATCTTTACTTCTTCTTTTGAGAACTCGCTGTTCAGCTCCTTAGCCCAACTTTTCATTGGGTTGCTTCTTGTCTTGGTTCTCAGGTTTTTGAGTTCATTATATATTTTGTTATTAAACCTCTGTTGGATGTGTCACTGGTGAAGATTTTTTCCCATTCTGTGGGTTTTCTATTTGCTTCCTTGGTTGTCTCCTTTGATATATAGAAGCTTTTTAGTTTAATGAGGTCCCATTTGTCAATGCTTGCCCTTCTTTCCTGAGCAATTGATGTCTGGTTTAGAAAATCCTTTCCTATGCCTACATCTTGTAGGTTATTCCCAATGTTTTCTTCTAATAGTTTTAGAGTTTCAGGCTTTACATTGAGGTCTTTGAGCCATTTGGAATTGACTTTTATGCAGGGTGAAAGATAGGGGTTCAGTTTCATTCGTCTACAAGTGGAGATCCAGTTTTGCCAGCACCATTTGCTGAAATTGCTCTTTCCTCCAGTGAATATTCTTGGACCCTTTGTGAAAAATCAGGTGGATGAAATCGCATTTACTCATACTTGGGCTTCCAATTTTGTTCCATTGGTCTATGGGTCTATTTTTGTGCCAGTACTATGTTGTTTTTATGAGTATAGCTCTGTAATACAGCTTGAAATCTGGTATAGTAATCCCGCTGGTATTACTCTTAGTGCTCAGGGTTGTTTTAGCTATCTGAGGTCTTTTGTGCTTCCATATAAATCTTAGGATAGTTTTTTTCCAATTCTGTGAAAAATGTCATGGGGATTTTGATTGACATTGTGTTGAATCTATATATGACTTTTGGTAAGAATGTCATTTCACAATATTAATTCTTCCAATTCATGAGCGTGGGCAGTCCTTCCATCTTCTGATGTCTTCCTCAATCTTTTTCTACAAAGTTTTAAAATTTTCATTGTAGAGCTCTTTAATGTCTTTGGTCAGGTTTATTCCAAGATAGTTTTTTTTGTTTTTTTGTTT
>NW_008348613.1:3934338-3967403 GCF_000622305.1 Nannospalax galili
TTTTGGTGGTTCCCATGCCTTTAGATATGCATCCATTTCTTTTAGGTTTTAAAATTTGGTAGCATATAGGTTTTTAAAGTATTCCCTTATAATGTTCTGTATCTTTCTGGTGTCTATTGTGATATTTCCCCATTCATCTCTGATTTTGTTGATTTGGAGGTCCTCTTTCTTTCTTTTGGTTAACTGGGCTAGCAGTCTGTCAATCTTGTTTATCTTTTCAAAGAACCAGCTCTTGGAATTGTTGATTCTTTGTATTGTTTTCTTTGATTCAATTTCATTAATTTCTGCCCTGATTTTTGTTATTTCTTCTTGTGTTCTAGGTTTGGGTTTTGGTTGCCATTGCTTTTCAAGTGTGTTGAGTTGCAATGTTAAGTCATTTATTTGTGTTCTTTCTGATTTTTTGATGTAGGCACTTAGAGCTATAAACTTCCCTCTAAAGACAATTTTCAGCATGTCCCAGAGGTTTTGTGTTGTATTGTCCTTTTCATTTAATTCCAGGAATACTTTTATTTCTTTCTTAAATTCTCTTTTGACCCATTCATCATTCAGGAGTGTGTTGTTTAATCTCCATGTGTTCATGTGGTGATTAGGGCTTCTTCAGGTGTTGATTGTAAGCTTTATTGCATGGAATTATTTCAATCTTTTCATATTTGTTGAGGTTTGTTTTGTGTCCCTGTGTATCGTCGATTTTGGAGAAGGTTCCATGGACTACTGCGTAGAAAGTATGTCCTTTGGTGCTTGGGAGGAATGTCAGTAGATGTCTGTTAAGTCCATTTGATATATGGTATTGTTTAATTCAGATGTCTGTCTATTAATTCTCTGCCCTGTTGTCCTATCTAAACGTGGGGTACTGAAGTCCCCTACTATTAATGAGTTGGGGTTAATCTGAGTCTTAAAGTCCTGTAGATTGTTTTTATGAAGTTGGGTGCACCAGAGTTTGGTGAATATATGTTCATGATTGTAATATCTTCTTGATTTATTGTTCCTTTGATCAAAATGAAGTGGTCCTCCCTGTATCTTCTGATTCATTTTATTTTAAAGTTTATTTTTTCAGATATTAGAATTGCTATACCTGCTTTTATCTTAGTGCCATTTTCTTGGGATATTTTTTTCCGTCTTTTCACTTTGAGATAGTGTCTGTCCTTGAAAGGGAGATGAGTTTCTTTGAAGACAAAAAAGATGTGTTTTGTTTCTTAATCCATTCACATAGCCTGTGTCTTTTGACTGGGGAGTTCAGTCCATTAATATTTAAAGTTATTTCTGTTTACATTCTTAAAGTAGTTGTACTTTTCCACAGTTATACCTTCATTGGATTTCTTTCCACAATCCCTTGGGTATAGTCATTCCTTTCTTCAGCTATTTGTATTGCTTCCAGAACTCTCTGAAGGACTGGTTGTGGACATGAATTCCTTCAGCCTATTTATGTCATTGAAGATTTTTCTTTTCCCTTCAACTATAATAGGCATTTTGGCTGGGTATAGTAATCTGGGTTGACATTTGTGGTCATTTAAAACTGGGAATACTTTGGTCCAGGCTCTTCTGGATTTCATAGTTTGCACTGAAAAGTCAGCTGTAATCCTAATGGGTTTTACTTTATATGTGACTTGTTGTTTCTATTTGGCACCTTTCAGAATTGTCTCTTTGTTTTGTACGTGTAGTGTTTTTACTATGATGTGCCGTGGAGAGTTTCTTTTCTGGTCCTGTCTGTTTGGTGTTCTATATGCTTCTTGTATTTGTATGGTCATGTCTTTCTTTAATTTTGGGAAATTTTCTTCCACTATTATGTTGAGGATCTGGTCCACACCATTATCTAGGGATTCTTCTACTTCCTGTATGCCTATGATTCATAAGTTTGGTCTTTTTATGATGTCACACAATTCCTGCATATTCCATTTTTGTCATTTCTTAAATTTTTCATAATCTTTGCTTGAGTGGTCTAGTTCGTCCACTTTATCTTCCAGTGTTGATACTCTGTTTTCCGTTTCATTCATCTTATTGGTGAGGCTTTCTCCTGTCATTTCTAATTTGCTTACTGAGTGTTTCACTTCCTTCTTCAATTCAGCCTGGGTATTCTTCAGTATTTCTCTTTTCTGAATTCATTCAGGAGTTTATCCCTATCTTCCTTCAGCTCTATGACTTGTTTGTGTGTTCTTTAAATTCAGTGAATTCTTTTATCATATTATTAATTGTTCTTTGGAATCCCATGTCTGCCATTGTCTCTAGGGGGTTCGCATTGAGGACTATTGGTATTTGGTGGGGATATGTTATTTTGGTTTTTCATGTTATTATTTTTTCTCCATGATTTTGACATGTGAATTTCTTTTTTATTTTCTGATTCTTGTGTGAGACTCAGGCCTTCGAGTTTAGGTCTGCTTCTTTTTGTGAACTTTATGTGTCTCTGTGGCTTACTTTTTCAGCATGAAAAGCTGGTTCGTCTGAACTTCTGGTTCTCTCATTTGATTTTGTATTGGAGTGGCCAGATTGCTTTTGTCTTCAAGAGTTCCCACAAAGGCCCAATTCAGTTGAGGGTCAGATGTTTTCAGGATTTCTCCTAAGTTCTGGATCCCTCCAAGTATGATTTTGTCCTCAGGAATTTGGGGGTTAGACTACCCTGGGAGCCTGGCCCAGGAAAGATGCTGGCCTAGGGCAGCTGGTGGCCTAGCCACCCAGAGATTCAAAGGCAGAATGGGTGGGAAGAGACCCCAAGGACTCTTGGGGCCTTCACTGAGGAGCTTTGCTGGTCTGGATGGAAAGGATCAGGAAGAGGAAAAGTCAGGCCCCATGTCCCAGAAAGAGGTTGGTGGGTGGTACATGCCCAGGGAAGCAGAGGGAGGTGAGGGCAGTTCCAGGCCCAGAAGCAGTGCTCCTTGGGCCCAGAGAAGGCACTACATTTGTCTGGATGAAAAGGATCAGGAAGCAGTAATGGGGCAAGTAATGGGGCAGGGCCCTAACTAGGAGGAGAGAACGAAGGGGAAGATGGGAGGGTGAATGAGGCTGGGGGAGTCAAGGCTCAAAGGGTGCAATGGACTTACCCTGGAGTCAGGCCTGTGGGTAGGAAAGAAGCCTGAGGTGGGTCCTGCAGGCCCAGGGAAACAGACGGAGGTGAGCACAGGGCCAGGTGTAAAAGCAGTGCTCCTGGGGCCCAGAGAAGGCACTATGTTGGTCTGGATGAAAAGGATCAGGAAGTAGTATTTGTTCTTCAGGTGTCTGGGGCCCAAAGACAAGGAATTGGGCAGGACCCAAACTAGGAGAGACCGGCAGGGGAGATGGGAGGGTGAATGAGGCTGGGGGAGTCAAAGCTCAGAAGGAGGGATGGGCTTACTGCAGAGAGAGTCCTGTAGGTAGGAGAGAGGCCTGTGGTGGGTGTTGGCATAACACATTTTTATCTTGGGTTTCACATGGTTTATATGATAGGGAGGGAGCAACATACAAAGAGACAGCTTTGAATAACTCATGTGCCATTCAAGCCCTGCCCACAGTCTCCTTTAGTTTTCACTGACACCCCATGGGCGTGCAGTCTCACCTCACAGCTTGTGAGTGCCCCATCTCGCTTCCACACCCCAAAGAACATCTCTGCTGTTTACCCCAGAGGCCACACACTCCCTGGTCCCAGCTCCAGACCCTGTGCACCCTTGGCTCTCTCTCCCAATTTCCCCGCAGCTACCTCTGCTAGCAGATAGGGTCCACCCCTCTTCCCAGGTTGCCCCATGCTTGCCTGTTGCCCACACTCAACCTTTGCCCAGGCTTTTTGGTGGAATGAGTAATTTCTGGTCTACATTCCACCCCTTTCCTCCAGCCTTACAAACATCCCATCATCTCTTCCATGAATTTCCTTAAGCCTTGGAGGGGATGGCAGATGCAGGGTGACCTCTCTTGTATCGTGGTGAGATAGTGACCTCTTGGGCCTTCCAATCATTCATCTTCAAGATGTGGCCATTGATCTATCTCGGTTATGTTTCCCTAGTATAAACACAAATGGAAGGAAGAAGACCATCTAAACAAAACATGAATGCAAATTCAAATGCCTAAAAGATATCCTAGTAGATGTATCATGTTCATTAAAGAGTATACTTTCAATGGTTCCCCACTGGGGCCTATAGCCTTACCTGGTACAGGGGGGTGGATTGGTCTACAGTACTAGATGTGTGTTTGACCCCTAGGAACTTATCGAATTAGAAATTTGTCAATTGCACATATGTTAGTTGCATTATTGCACTTGCAGGTATTGGTTGGCATGTCCATAGTGTGCAGCACAGAGGGTCCATTGTTGAGTAGAATCATAGAGAATCCTTTCTTCCCCAACCATCTGTATAGCACCTTTTGGCACTACAAAAGCCATCCATCTAATGGCATGCTGTCTCAGCTCCATTTCTTCTTCTCCCCTGCTCACATCATGCAGTGTCTTCAGTAACATGGCCTTACTGACCATTTTTGTGTACAACTAACATTACTGACAATAGACTTGTTGAATTTGAGGACCTCTAGGCTCTCTCTTTGACCAACAGCTCAAAGGGGGCAACACACCCCAGGTACTGTAGTTTTTCTTAACAATTGTATAGTTTTGGGAGTCTCTGTTTTTTTTTTTTAATATTTCATTTATTATGTTTATTTTATGCATATGAGTGTATTGCCTGCATGTATGTGAGTGCACCTGTGTTGTGCAATGCCGTGGAGGTCAGAAGAGGGCTTTAGATTCCCTTGGAACTGGAGTTAAGGACTGTTCATAGCCACCAGGTGGGTACTGGGAATTGAACCTGGATCCTCTGCAAGAGCATTCAGTGCTCTTAACCCCTGAGCCATCTCTCCAGCCCCTGAGAGTCTCTGTTTTTATCTTACTCAACCATAAAACTCCCAAGAATCTTACAGCTATAGCTGGCCTTTGTTTTTTCAGGTATCTTTCAAATGGGTTTCACATTTGTAAACACTCAAAGGTTAACATCATATATTAAATCAATCATAGACAAGGTCTAACATAGCATAGAAAGGTTTTATACATTTGTATTAATTGCTTTCTCCATAGGTCTTTGTTAGGTACCATAGTATGGGTAAGAGGCATTAATTTGGCTAGTTCTTTACTATCTATAATTATTCTTTTGGAGTCATTCTGCATTCTGGGAATCTTGCATGGAGTCTCTTTCATCTCTTTGTATTCTTTTATCTTTGATACACTTACAATTGATGGCTCCAGTTGCCTGACCCTGCACTGGGCTAAGGGGACAGGGATTTCTCTTGTCCCCACTTCACCTGTTTGTTCCCTGAGTCAGGCAGACCCTGGGTCTGCCTCCTGATTATAACCATATCTGTCATCTCTCCATTGACCAAACCTGGCTGTTGGAGGCCCTGGTGCGAAAAATGGCCTCCACCCCTAGTATAGCCTTTCTCAGGAGAGAAATGCACCTTTTTAAATCTTTAGGAATCCTTAACCACCCCAGGACAGTTTTTATCCTCTGTCTTTTGTAAACTGTTCTTCAGGTTTTAAAGCCTTCTAGTAAGTCCTTAGTACCGAATTTGGTATTCTATCAATTTTTCTTTGGGAATTTGGGCTCGACATAAATTTTGCCACATTTGTTTTTGAGTAACCCAAATGAACCATTTCTTCTGCCTGGTCTTTTTTTATAACTCTTGTAGGTGTTCATTATTCTACAGATATGTTTTACAGGCTAGTCAGAGTCACTTAGAGCTGCTAAAGCCTCTCTCACTTTACAATGATCCTGTCCCATTAAAGGACTTAGCAAAACCATTAAAGTTCTATACCATTCTTGAGGTCCCAGTTGAATTAAGCTTTCCTTTATATCTCTGGTGAACACAGTCTTATCTGTGAACTGGGTATCATATATTGCTTTTCTCATACCTAGCTCTCTCAGTAATGCCTGTCCATCCCTTATAGTCCTCCAGCCACTGTTAATCCTGGGAATTTCCCTTGGTGATGACTATGGTGTATCTTTAACACCTTGCACCAGCCATCCCATTAGGGACTGCTCCCCCCTGCACTGGCCTAGATTGAACAGCCTATATTGCAAGGACAGATGGGTGGTTATATAACTCAGCTGTGAAGTTTCTGAGGGACTTAGTCTGACATTATTTGCTCCCATGTCCCATACCCTCACCAGCCATGTGGCGAGGGACTCTTTGATCACTTGTTTGTAAGTCTTTCCCAGTTTCAACAGCTCCAGTGTGGCATATTTCCTAGCTACAGTACTGTTAGCTTTTTCCTCTTTTTGTATCAAAGGTTGAGTCTGAGGGGCTGCTTAGCTACTTTTATTTTTAGGTTGTTTCTTTTTTCACTACTATCTTTTTTCCTTGGTCCTTGAAGCCCTGGTCCCCTAACCTTACACAAGTTACAATGTCCCATTTTTTTTTTCTCTCTGAAGCTCAGAGAGAAACTGAATCTGTCAATAATTCTCTAGCAGTTTCAGCTTCCTCTGCCTTAGGCAAATCTTTTATTATGCAAACTGGCCACACCCCCTCTCTGGGTTACTCTCTTGTTTATAAATTTTTGTTCAGGCTCTCTATGATCTTTAACGAGTTTTCAGATCCATGTGGCAGTGGACTCCATTCTTTTTAACATCTGAGATATTTCCCACATTTAGAACTCAGCTGTGGCCCAGGGATTTTTCTCCTTTGAGTCTGCATGGCCTGCATCATTCTAATTACATATTTCATGATCCATTGTGTGATCCATGTCAGTGCCACCACTAGCTCCCTTGCTTTTCCCAAACTTCCAGGGTTTGTCATTTCCAGCACCATCTGCCGGCTGCCAATTTGTTTCACTAAATTTTCCCTTTCCCCCTCTTGCCTTCACTCATTCAGGGTCTTGTGGTCCTGATGCAGATGGACAAAATCAGCATAACACATTTTCAGCTTGGGTTCACATGGTTTATATGACAAGGAGGAAGCAACTTACAAAGAGGCAGCTTTTCATAAGTCAGGCATCATTCAAACCTTGCCCACAGTCTCCCTTAGCTTTCACCCACTCCCCATGGGTGCAAGGTCTTACCCCATGGTCTGTGAGTGCCCCATTTCACTTCCAAGCCCTGAAGGACATCTCCATTATTTACCCCAGTGGCCACACGCTTCCTGGTCCCATCTCCAGACACTGGGAACCCTTGGTTTTCTCTCTCTCTCTCTTCCAATATCGCTGAAGCTAGCTCTTCCATAAGCTAGGCTCCACCCCTCCACCCCTCTCCATCTTTCCAAGGTTCCTCTTGCTTACCTGCGCTTCAGAAGAATGAGTAATATCTGGGCTACACACACACACACACACACACACACACATACCACACCACACACACACACACACATGGCAGCTAACAATTGTCCATAACTCCAGTTCCAGGGGATTAGACAGCCTCCCCTGTCCTCCGTGAAAATTAAAAGGAGTCTGCTTCAGAGGGAACATGGCCCTTCTGATAACTTGATTTCGGACTTGAAAATTTCAGATTCATCTTGGATATTTGCATACTGAAAGAGAAAACATTTTTAATTGCTTTAAGCCATCCAGTTTGTCACCCTGTTATAGCAATAATAGGAATTTAATAACCTCGCATATCTCTCATGTTCTCCCTCCAACATTAGTTATACACCTAAGCTCCCAAAACGTGCATTGCTCACCCCAAAATCATCAGAAGAAGGATTTATCTGATGTACTTATTCATTCTAAACTAAGTTTTAAGACATTGGTTTTACTACTTACAACTCAATAGCAAAGTTGAGTGTTTCTAATGAAAATGGAAGGGAAGAAATTGGAGAGATTTCACAATAGTAAAGCTCTATGTTGTTTATAAACATGCACTCCCTATATTTACCAGTTTTTAAGTCCAAGCTGGGGAGCAATTATATCAAGTTACTTTTTGAAATCAGACTTCAAATCATTCTTGCTAGCTGGATCAGTCCTTTAATAATGCATAGAGGAGTATACAGCAATTGATAAAAGTTTTGAAAGGACTTTCATGTCCCAAACTATAGTCTTTTAGATGTTAATATAATGTCTTTAGCATTAGAAGATCTGTAGTTTCTATGTCTTAATATTCACTCATAGAATTATATAAATAGATCATTCTGTATAAATGAGAAATAGAAAAATGCAAACCCAGTTCTACTCTATTTTGTAGTAAAATCTAACAAAACATGAAGTGGTCTAACATAATGTTTCAGTTACCTGGAAATGTAACTGAAAGTTCAGGCAGTGCCTTACTAAAACTTTTCCTTAAGGAACTGCAAGTTTTTTGGAAATCAGAATTATGATGTTACTTGAAGGGATGTAAATCAGGAAAATCAGGAATGTTTATTTTACTAGATTACTCAAGTAAGGTTCAATAAGAGGATTACTTCTTTATTAAAAAGAGATTGATCTACTTAGCAGTATCAGATAGAAAATAAAATGGTCAGCTAGAGCTGGACACGGTTGCACCTGCCTTTAATACCAGGCAGGTAGATTTCTGTGAGATCAAAGCCAGCCTGGTCTACTTGGTGAGTTCCTCCTGGGGCTACAGGGAGACCCTGTCTCAGAAAAGCAAAAAATGTCAGCTGGATGTATTTGATGTCTCAGGTCTCCATCGATGATGGGGATCAAGGTTAAATAACAAAGTCTATTCAGGAAAAGGTGGGGAGGGCCAAAGAGAAGGGGAAATTAGAAGGGTATATTTTCATTAAATGGCTCAAAAGAATCTTTAGGTATTCAGCAGCCAGTATCTAGAGAGTGTTCCAGATGATCCAGAAGGGAAGTGATAGGGAGAAGGCAAGTCATGGAGTGTAAATTTTCTCCTTCCAAAATTAAAGCTGGGGTCTATTCCTCTTTATAAACACCACTGTGAAGCTAATGTAAATGTATATTGGACATAAGACATGATTCCTATTCAGAAGGATTTTAGTAAGGAGGAAAAGGAAAAAAATAAGGAGGAGGAGAAGGAGAAGGAGAAGGAGGAGGAGGAGAAGCACAACTCATAACTGGAATGACTAAAAAAAAATTGAAGTGTGATTTGAAGAGTTGAACATTTTGATTAATTGGCCTCCTGCCCTTTTTCCTTGCGTTCTCAGATGAAGATTAATATCCAAATACAATCTGAAAAAACAATAGAAATTAGAACAAAATAGATAAATGTGGGATACTGCCTGTGCAGCTGTTTCCAGGTCTGAGCTTGTCCCAGGATCATACTCATTATTCCAGTGTCATGGTGCTGCTTTGCATGGGAGACTTGTTCCCAAAATTTTGGACTTTTGGAAGCTGGAGTAGAGTTAGAGAAGTTAAGGGCTTACAGAGAACAGCCACCCTTGTTAACTTTCAAACTGATTAAGGAGTGATAATGTGCTTGTTATGATTTTTGTATATAAGAACATGTTTTTATAAGAAACAAGGATCTGAAACAAATGTGGAAAAACACATTCCACAGATACCCTGTACTTTGTTTCACCTGCCTGAGCAAGTAGAATATAGGATCCAGTTCCACTCCAGAGGTTTTAAGCAATCTGCTATTCATGCCTCAAAGGTTTATGTTAAATAGGAGCTGTGCATGCTTACACAGTGCTTGTGTATTAAGCAAAAAGAACTTTTGAATTAAACATAGGTAAAATTCAACAACATAAAGTTCACAAATGTGCAGTTTGGGTTACAGTGAACATTCTTGTGCTGGAAACTGTAAAAAAGAAATAAGAGTAACCAAAATTATGTTAATAAGTGACTGTTAATATATTTCTGTTAATATCTATTTTGCCAATCAATGATCTAGTTTTTATTAAATCAATAACATAGTTTGAATTCACAACATAGTATTTATATTAGATTTCCAAATTAAGACAAATGAACATTTCCACAAAACACGTAAACAACTTGTCAAATTTTGCTAATACCTATTCAGAACACCATAATTCAAACATGGGCAGACATTTATCACTATGATTATATATCTGAACAAGACTTCAGACTGTTTTCAGTCACTTTTCTCACTTTTCCTTAGTTCTTGGGCTCAAACCGATAAAGGTGAATACAGAATAAAGAAAACTTTCTGCTTCTTTTCCCCAACCCTGTCAAATATTCCTTTGGAAGTGAACATTACAGTAAAATTAAGCAAGAATGATCTGTACTCAACTATCAGTTCCTCTGATGCCTTGCACCTTTCTTTCAGGAATTGCTTTTAATGGTTAGGTAGTCAACAGTAATATTTAGTTCTGCTATTTGATATGCCTTCAAAATTCAAACCATACTTAACTTACTAAAATCATTCAGATTGTGTTTCCATGTATGTATGTAATTTTACAAAGTAAAGAGAAAAATGTTGGTCTGAAAAACCCAAATTTCACAGTGTGATGGTTTATTTTTCAAACTGAACAGAATATAGAACACCTTGTGCATTAATCTCTCGACTTGTCTGTGACAGAGATTATGGATTGGGTTAACTGAGGTAGATGCCCCCTAAGTGTGGAAAGCATCATTATATGGGTGGGGGGGAGTACTTGACTTTATAAAAAAGAGAAAGTGAATTGGAGGCAGCATTCTTTGCTTGTTGCATCATGATTGTGTAGTGGCAGCAGCTTCATGTCCTGCTGCCATGCCTTCCAGCCATAATGGACTGAATCCCCTCAAACTATAAGCCAAAATAAACCTTTATTCCTTAGTTTGTTTTTGTCGTGTATTTTTGTCATAGCAATGAGAAAAGTAAGTAATGCAGAAACTTGGTACTGAGAAGTCGAACTGCTGTTGAGATAAACCTGATAATGTAGTTTTTAAGCAGTTGGAACCAGTTTGAAAGAAGAGTATGGAAGAGTTTGGAACTTCGGGGTAGTAAAGACCTAGAATTCTGTAAGTAGAGCTTACTGGGACATTCTGGCTATGGTTCTGAAGTTCAGAATGCTGAGAAAGAAATTTAACAGTGAGGCATAGTTTATGAAGTTTCAGAGGGAAACAAGAACTATATCAGGAAATGAACCAGTGTCCTTTTTCTAGGAAAGAATGTGGTCATATTCTGCCCATGTCCAGAGAACTCAAGTGTTGCTAAATTAAAAAGTAATGAGCAGATTTGTTTGGGACAGGAGATATTTAGGTATGATAGCACCCAGACTGTATCATGTTCTTTGCTGTCATCCTGGTCTACAGTGAGAGAAGACAGAATTGCAATCAAAGATGAAGTTTGACAGGGCAAATAGTGCAAGCAACTTTAGAATTGCAGACAATCTTAGAATTTCATGTTCAAAAGAAGCTAATTGTTAGAGGCTAATGTCGTTAAATAGAAGCCTGGTATTCACTGTCTCAACAGGACAGGTGGCCTCAGAATAAGACCCTACCTGTACAAGGTTCCGTTCTGTGAAGTACAATTCATTTGAAAGGAGAGAGCCTGCCCTGAGATTGCCACTGAGGGGGTTCTCTGCTCAAAAACATCCACCTATGAACACATTTCCACAGCGTCAACATGCAATGAACAGTGCAACTGTAACTCAAGGTGGACGGACTTCATCCTAACCTGGCAGCTGAACTTGCTTGAGTACCCAGATGGTCTTGTTTTGCAGGTGCAATATATACAAGATTGAAGGTCTCATGGATTCTTGCACCATAATTCCAGAGAGCAGCTCAAGTCCAACATTTTGTGAAAGTGTCATATCCTGACAGGTTACTGTATAAAGCTGTAATGGAAAACCTAAGATGCAGTGGATTTTCCAGAATGTCAGAGTTTCCAGAACCAAAGAATATCTTCCAGCATAAGCCATAGACATGAGTGGAGCCATCCCAAGAGAAAGGCTATGTGTTTTTAGATAGCGTAGTTAGCTGTTTAGGGCTACCCTATGAATTACTGACCATTCTATAATGGACCCCAGAAGCCTCATGTGTTGTTACATGATTTGGTGTTTATCCTGCTGTGCTTCCATCATGCTTCACTCTGATTCATCATTGCTGTGCTCCATTCCTCCCTTTTATACTGAGGATATTTATTCCATGCCATTGTATGTTAGAAGTATGTACTTGTTTTTGTTGTCATCATCATCTTTAATTTTACAGGGGCGTAAAGTTAGAAAATACCTGAGTGAAGAAAAGGCTCTGCACTCACACTCTTAAACAGTGTTGGAGGTGTTAAAGACTATGGAATTGGGATGAATGCATTTTGCATTAATAAATGGCCATGAGACTATGGGAAAAAGGAGCAGTAGGTTATGAATTTAAAGTGAGTGTCAAGTAGACAGGGGATATGTTTGTGATCGGTTTTATTGTTTGTCAACTTGGCAGAATCTAAATCACCTTGGAGTCTAATCATTAGGCATGTCCATGGGGGACTTTGTACTCTGGGTTAACCCAGGTGGGCAGCACCATTCCATTGACTGAGTCCGGTTGCATATCTTCTTGCCATGATGACTATCATTTTGAAGTGCAGGCTCAAATAAACCCATTCTTTAAGTTTTTTTTGGTGATGCAGTCTTGTCAAGAAATGAGAAAATTACCTAATATGCTCAGTAATAGGAACCTCCATGGTGTATTACCTTCAGAATACACCATGGAGACATGGAAGAGCCCTTGCCTATGTTCTTCTTCCAATTCTTGGGAGCTTTTTATTGCGTTTCCTGAACAGTGCTGTGAATTTGATATTCTCTGCTTCACTCTGCCAAATAGGTGCTTCCTGCCAAGAGATGCTTGAGGTTGCATAGTCGACTGGACCTCCCCTATTTCCTTCACTGCTTATTAGGGCTATCAGAGTGATTTAGAAAGATAAAACTGGTTGTAAAATGGCTGTGCTGGATTTCTTTAGTTGTCAACTTGAAATACCTGGTTAGAGGAAACCTCAGTTGAGAAGCTGTCTCCATTGGACTGGCCTGTGGCCATGTGTGTGGGGAATTTTCTTGATTGTTAATGATGTGGGATGGCCCATCCCACTGTGGGGATGCCACCCCTGGGAAGGTGGTCCTGTATTGTATAGGAAAGCAGTCTGAGCACAGGCCAGGGGAGTAAGCCAGTAAGCAGCTATCCTCCATGGTCTATGTTCTAGGCTCATGCCCTGAGTTCAAGGCTCATGCCTTGGAGTCCCTGAATGATGGACTGTTATAGATAGAATCACTTTTAATGATTGGGTCAACGGTAATATTTAGTTCTGATATATAATATGCCTTCAAAATTCAAAGCATACTTAATTTACTAAAATGATTCAGATTATTATTTTTTTTCCAAAGTAAGGAGAAAAATGTTGGTATGAAAAATTCAAATTTCACACTGCAATGGTTTATTTTGCCAACTGAACAGAATATAGTATACCTTGGACATTAATCTCTGGACTTGTCTGTGAAAGAGCTTATGGATTGGGATAATTGAGTTAGATACACCCTAAGTGTGAAAAGCATCATTATACAGTAACTTTACATGGGCCACGTAAACCCTGTGTTCCCCATGTTGGTTTTGGTCAGAGTGCTTTGTCACAGAAAGTGGAAGTAACAAGATAATGGTATACTCCATGTTTTTTATTTCCATTTTAAATCATTATATCTAAGTCAGTATGTCATTTAAGTGTTTTCAGATGCAAAAGAGATTTTGAAAAAATATCACCATGAACATCATAAAAATCTGAAGGCTTGAAGCATGACAAATTATGTTGTATCATGAAAATTAATCATAAATAAAAAAAGAAGTGGCATCTTTTTTATACTGACAGGATTATATTGCATACTATTGCACAAAATAAGAGCTAACTCATCAAATAATATATCCAAGATTCATTTTAGAAGACTCAAGATATTGGCCTATCCATAAGCAGCATAATCATGAATCTGAAAGAAAACAATTATACACTTGAGGTATTGAATATTACTTAAGAAATCTGATGCCTAAGTTGTTCCAAGGGTAAACACCTCAAGACAAATGATAATCACTTTGAAAAATCAGAATCAGGGGCCTAGAGACAGGATTCAGTGCTTGAGAACACTTGCTTTTCTTGAAGAAGAATGAGTTCAACTTCCAGAACCCATGTCAAGTGGCTTACAATCATCTTTTACTACAGCTGCAGGAGATCTGATGCCCTGTTCTAGTTTCCATTAGCAACTATACACAGGTTCACACACACATGCATGCACACACACATGAAGACACACATGCACACATATACGAAAACACACACCTACAAAATCTTATAAAATAAAAAAACCGAGAATCAATCATAATTTTAATCTATTATTATATATTAAACAGTCTATTAGTAAAGGACACATATTTTATGTAAATGTTATCAGAATCAAAAATTTCAAAGTTATGGATACCACTAAGTAGACACAAATGTATTTTAAAATTACATTCTTTTGTTACAGATTAACCACAAATATTGTTTAAAAAATTGTATTTGAGTAGAAACTATTGTCTAGTCCTAAGTCACAATCAAATGTTCTTCCATTCAGCATGTTTCATATTTTATTTTTCCTAGAAAGACTTTCCACACAGAAAGCAAGTGGTCTTATAGACAGAAGATGAGCAAAACATTTTTTTCCAAATTTAAAAGCATTCATGTAATTTTTTAAATGATTTTTTTCAAATTTTGTGTTTATGTGTATTTTGTCCACATGTGTGAAAGTGCACCATATGTGTGCATGGTGCTTTTGGAGATCAGAGAAGGTGTCAGATACCTTGGAAGTGGAGTTAAGGATAGGCATTAACTGCCATGGAGGTGCTGGGGAAAAGACCCAGGTTCTCTGGAAGACCAGTAAGGGCTCTAGACAACTGAGCCATCTTTATAGCTCCTTGTATGTGATTTTTAACAAAATCCAACCCAAGGTAGTTTATTTGTTTCTTTACACTTGATAGAAAAGAAATATTATGTTATACTTCTATTCTTTAAACTCAACATTTAAAGATAAATCTTCTGTGGCTGCTTTGCCTTGGAAGTTCATCCATATGGCCTGTGTCTTTTCTTAGAAACACAATTTTTAAAATGCTTTCCGCAAGTGCAGGAGCAGGCAAAGACAAGATTCCCAGTTCTAATCTTTGTTACATCACACAGGTTATTTTCTTTCCTAGAACTCTAAAAGTTGGCTTTATTTAGGATTTAGAAAAGATTCTTTCCTTTAAATGCAAGTGTTATATTGAAAACTGAAAATAATACAAAATACATATAAAGGAATTTTTAAAATCATATAAAAATTGAATTACCTCTGACTAGAAGAAACTGAAGCAATTGATTCAAGCATAGAATTCTGGAACTTAAGACCTTAGAATCATTTTGTACAACCCTCCCCATTCCCAAATAAACCATTTAAAGCCTAATAAAGAGAAAGCTCTTGCTAGGGCTTGATGCAGGACTCTTGTTTCCAGGCAGTTATCCTTTCAGGGAAACATATTTATGCCATATAAGAACAGTAGGGTGTTATAAAAAACAGTCATAGACCATTAGAAGTCTCATATCAATGACTAGATAGGGCACATAACACAATTTATATCTTGTTATTTATTAAATGGGATATTTATCTCAGTCATACTTCTCTACGTGTTTCAGAAAATTAGTCAAATAACTTTTAGGGTTTCTTTTTGAAGCAATGATGTTTTAATATTATTTCTGTGAATATTCTTGTCTCCATCTACCTCTTCTATGTATGATTCTCAAATCCAGGCTCTTCGCGAGAATGGCCCTTTAATTGGCATCATTTTTACAAAGCTTTTCAGTTGAAGCTATCCACATACAGCAAGATTAATGTTCAGAAAACTTTGCATGTATCAATAAATAGCTCACTCCCATTGCTTTCAAAGTAAAGATTTGAAAGATCCTGTTTCTGGAATTCCAAGCTCTCCATTATGTGATACCAAATATTTAAAACTTTATTTCCAAATCTTTATAATAACATAATTTATATGATCCATTCAATATCTCTGAAATATTTCTGTTAATTTATTCATTCCTAGCATTCAGCCCCTGCTTTTACCTGAAATAATTTCTCAGCTCTGCTGATCTACGTTTCATTAATTTTCATGGTGTTTTGAGGCTCATGGGATGCTTAGATCCTGCCAATGAGCAATTATATTGATCCTTTCTGATCCATTGTCTGAAATGCCTCTCAAACACAGTTATATCAATTGGAATGTTTTAAAATTGATATTTCTAGATTCCATTTTTGATTTTCCAATCAAGATTTCAGGTCGCAGTATCTGCATTTTTGACCACACATGAATTAAACTTTGATGAACCTGTGAATGTGCTTTTAGAAGCAGCACAAAGAAGTTACTTTTTCATGTGTGTAAATGTTAATCACACATTCAGTTGCTGTTAGTTGATTTCCTATTTGCCTCTCTGCTCAGGAAAGATCATATGTTCACTTTGTTATATTTCACGCAGTATTCAGTGTCCACATAAAGCTGGTGTCCAACAAAATGTATTAAAATAAATATTCAACTAATATGCACTTAGATTACGTTAATTTATATTACACTTTTGTTTTATGCTTTTAATACCTGTGCCCTACAAAAAGAATGCATCTTCATGGGGTGGGGAGATAGCCCAGTGGGTAAGAGTCTTACCAAACAAATACAAAGACCTGAATCTGGATCTCCAGTACCTACATAAAGAGCTAGGTATGGAGGCACATGCTGGAAATCTGGGCACTAGGAAGGGAGAGGAGGATGCTGAGGGCTTGGTGGCTAGCCAGTCTAGAAGAATCCCTGAGCTCCGTTCAGTTCAGTGACTACTTTTGTTTCAAAAAATAACATGAAGATAGAGGAAGACACTGGGTATTTGTCTCTTGTCGCCACACAGTACTACAAAAGTACCCATATACACATGTATACACATGAACATATACATGTTTACAAACTACACACACACATACACACAGCTGCACAAAAATAAGTTATCTTAATGGTAGTAGGACTTCTATGTTATTCATACCCAAATCCTCACAGTACCAAAAATATAATATTTTTGGTGAATAAGTTGCAGTTAACAAAATACGTGGAAACAGATGAATATTGTCCGTGCTTCAGTGTCTATCATCCTTTGGTGAAATTTAAAATTTTTAAATTTATAAACTAGCTATTTGGTTGTGATTCTTTTTGTTTCTATCCCCATTTTGAATACAGTCCTTCATCTAAAGTGAACACTATGCATTAGAAGCTATGATGTATCACTTGAGCTATCCCCTGGAATGAAGGATGCATTTTCCAGCTGCTGGAAGGTGTTGTTAGATGTGGGTGCTTTTTAGCGTTACCTTGGATAAAGACAATTGATTAATTCAATATTGTATTTCCTCTCATAAGTTTGTGGTGTGTGGTGGTTATGGGATTTAGACTCATTGTAGAAATAAACCTCTGGGCATGACTGTGAGGGAGATAATAGATTAGTCTAAGTAGAGGTGGCAATACTATGTACACTGGGATATCAGACTGAATAAAAAGAAAGAGAGATGACATCAGCATTCATCTTTGTCAGTGTTCTGACAGGATGCAACGTGCTCCACGACCTCATCCCTCGCCACCATACCTTTCCTTCTATGATGGGATGTACCTTCACACTTGAGCCAAAATAAATCCTTTTCTCCCTTTTCAGGTATTTTGCTACAGAAATGTGAAGAGGAACTAATACATAAAGGTTGTAGCAAGAAGTGTGGCCACTGCTGTGATAAACCTAACTAAGTGGGTCCTGGGTTTTTCAAACTGGTTTGGGGAAGAGATACAGCAAGAGTTGGAACTTTGGGCTATAAAAGTCCTAGAATGCTATAAATAGAACTTAGGTCATTATTGTAGGAGTTTGGAAGATCAGAAGGCCAAGAGAACTGTAGTTCATGGAAAAATCAGCTCATGATGTTTCAGAAATAGGTAAGGCCTCTTGATCAGGAACTGAGCTTAGAGACTATTAATGCAATATTCTGGAACAGATCTGCATGTTTCTGCCTCTGTCCTAAGACCTTAAGTGAGACAAATTTAAATGTGCTGGACTAATTTCTTGGGAAGAGGAATCTTTTAGAGGAGATAGTTGAGTAGTTGAGTGAGGAGATAAGTGAGAGAAAAATTTTTTAAATGTGAGCAAACAAGACAAGTTAGCTTTGAAAGAACCAGTACACTTTGAAGAGATTAACTCCGTTAAAGGGAAGCCAGGTGTGCAGTACTTGGACAATAGGAAAGGTGACCTGAGGGGGAAACGTTACCTACCCCATTAGAGGCTACATCCTGTGAAAATGCAAGTTCTCTTAAAAGGAGAGTTCTTAAACTTTTAACTTTACAGCCCCAAAGTAACAACCTACAAAAGTGATTCCCCAGGATCAGCACAAAATGTAGATGGCACTGTGGTCCAGTGGGCCCCATTTTATCTTGAGCTGCCAGTAGATCTTAGCAGTGTCTTTGCAGTTTTGTAAGCATGAAAAATGCAAGATTGAGGGTGTCCTGGAACCTCGTGCCACAGTTCCAGAGAGCCACTAAATCTGGACAATGTGTGAAGAATCCCTAAAAGGAGGTACATAGAAGGCACTACAGGAAGCTATGAAGGGGAAGCCTAAATTTTGATTTGGTCTCCAGGATGTTGTAGATACCAAACCATGGGATGTCTGCCGAACAAGGCAGTAAGCATGGGTTGGAATTGACCCAAGAGAGGCAGCAGAGTTAATGACTGGGACTACCCATACGCTTTGTACCACAGATTATTCCATCATGAGCCACAGATATGCAGCATGGAGATGCTGTATTTTTTATTTATTTTAATTACCTGCTGGTTTTAGTCCTGCTTTGATGCAAGATTTTCTTGCTGTGCACCGTTCCTCCAATCCCTCCATTCTGGAATGTGACTGTTTTCTCTTTGCCATTGTATGTTGGAAGTATGTATCTTGTTTCTTGTTGTAAAAGGGCTTACATTTAATAGATTGTTCAAGTCTCAGAAGAGATTCTCCAATTAAATTTTTAAATAGTCTTGGAATCATTAACAATTATGAGGACCTTCTGAAATTGGACTGGATGCGTTTCACATTAGAAATGACCATGAATCAATAAAGACTTGGAATAGTAAGTTATGGGTTAAAAACTATGTGTTGGATTGTCAAGTTGACAAAGGATGAAGTTGTGATGGTTAATCTTGTCAAGTTCATGAGGTTTAGAATCACTCTTGAAAATAAATCTGTCAGTATGTCTAAGGAAGTTTCTAGTTTAAGTTAATTAGTATGGGAAGATCCCCCATAAATGTGGGTGACACCATTACATTGATTGAGGTCCAAGACAGAATGAAAAAGAGGAAGTAAGCAGAGCCCCAGCCTACTGACTAGAAGCAAATGTGACCAGTTCCCTCACACTGTTGCCAGGAATTCCCCAGCTTAATGGGTTGTACCCTCAAACTGTGAGCCAAAACAAACCCTTTCTTCTGTATATTGCTTTTTTTCTGTATTTTCTCACAACAATGAGAAAAGCAGCGTACAGTGGGAGAAATGACACCTTTTATTACATTGATTCAAATCTGACACTGCTTTTCCAGAACTGCATGGAATACCAATTAAGGCATTTGTTAGAAATTCATCTAAATTCAACTTCTCCCACTACATATTCACATTTTCTGTCTTGTTCTTTCCTCAACGAATGACTTCTTTCTAAATTTGTACCTTCCCAGGTAAAATTATATGTTATTTTAGCAAAGTTGGTAAAACTAGACATAGAATAGAATTTCAAACCTGGATCACCTGCCCCTGGTTACAGTTGAAGATCCATAATTGGTAGTAAGTGAGACAGCCCCTGAGCCTGAGGTAGTAACATCGTTCTCAGGGTATTTATCAGTGGTCAACTGGACTGTGTACTGTGAAAAATCTATATTAGGTAGTGCAGCGCATTTGTTTTTTGAGAGATACAGAGACGTAGTAACTACAAAGGTATTAGAACATGGCTGCTTTTGCTGAATTTGATAAACTTTTGTGGAAGACAGCAAGCTAGGAGTGATGAATCAGTAATAAAAACTAAGTGTAAAAGACAGAGGGCCTCCTTGGTAGTAAATAAAGAAACTTTCACCTTTAGAAAGAGAGCAGAGAAAGCTGAGGACCAGACCTAGAATTGAATTATAAGGATAGTCAAAATCCAAATAAGGTGAAATTCTCAGCAAAGGCTGTGCAAAATAATAGGATATCTGCTACAGAATGGGAGACTGACAGAGCTAAGAAACTTGACTCTCCAAATTCCCCAAACTCTCTCAGCTTGCAGGAGTGGCCTAATTATGTTATTAAGGGTTACCAATCCCCTTTTATAAACAAAATAGTCAAAACAACTTGGATGATCCTAAAGTGACAGGATAGGCTTAGGATGAATTCTGAATGTGATAGTCCAAGGGGGAGGAGGGTAGTACATATACTTGGTTGGTATTTCTCAAGAATATAGGACTGATCACTTTGGTAGAGACTCTGGAAAATGACATAATCATAGAGTTAGGATTTCCTCTAATAACATGATGCTTGCACGGTCCATTCAAAGTGAGTGCCAATGTTGCAATTGCCGTGGCAGACATTATAGTAAAAAAAAAAATGATATAACTCAGAGACATCAGCATGGTACACAAGGTATATTATATACAGTCAGAAAGATCATTAGACTTATCCCCTGGGGTGGAGGCCAAGGGGGTGTAGCATTTTGAAAACAGTAATGAATATGGTGCTGATAGCGGTCCCATCTCATAAAGAAGTTCTCTTATTGATCTCTAGGTCACATGAGTGAGAAAAATCAATACAGAAATGAGATCAATAATAGAATTAGATTAATAATAGAAGAGGATTCCCAAAATAGATGCCAGCTGATAGCACTAAGTTGCCAGAAGGCAGATGATTGTTGTGATTTTCAGTTCAAGATTCCAGCTTGACTGGACCCAGGGATGCTTAGAAATTTGTAAAGTATATTTCTGAGTATGTTTGAGTGAGCAATGTTTCCTAAAATACTGGTCTGTGGATTTAGTGAGCAAGACTTTTAAGGAATATGGGTGGTTAACCAATTAGTGATATGTCTGGATGGAACTGGAAGGCAGACAAGAAGAGAAACTGAGTCTCTGGCTTTTTGTTTTAGAGCAATATCTATTTCTACTGCTTGACTATCTGATTGTAAGTCCTTCAGTCTTTTTTTTTTTTTGGTCTTATTTTTTTGAGACAAGGTCTCCCTGTAGCTCCAGCTGTCCTGGAACTCACTATGTAGACCATGCTGGCCTTGAACTCACAGAGATCCACCTGCCTCTGCCTCCCAAGTTCTGGGATTAAAGGTGTGTACCACCATGCCTGGCTGTCCTTCAGTCTTTTAATTCTAGCATGTACTATAGAAGACCTCAGGGAACTTAAAGACTTCACTGACAGCCTTCTGGAATCCTTTTTGTGAAAATAATTATCTTTAAATGTATGAATATTTTGTTTTCATGTTTGTATGTGTGTGCACTGTGAGTGAGGCCAGAAAAGGGTGTCAGTTCCCCTCAAACTGGAGTTACAGATGATTGAAGGCCACAATATAGGTGTTGGAACTGATCCAGCATCCTCTGCAAAAGCACAAAGTGCTCTTAACTGCTGAGTCATCTCTCCAACCTGAGCATTATGGATTCTTGAATTGAGTAATACTACAACATAATACAATTGAAATAATTGATCATGTCTCTGGAAAATCTGATTAACATGGTAGCATTTGCCACAATGGTAATTAAATAGAGAATCAAGTTGAGAGGGTACCATCTACAGAGGTTCAGAGATGGTGGAATGGTTTCCCAAAGGGGATGATAGATAAATAACCAAAAAGACAAAAATGGCTGGAGAGATGGCTCAGCAGTTAAGAGAACCATTTGTTCTTGTAGAGGACCCAGGTTCAGGCTACGGCACCCACCTGACAGCTAACAACCCTCCATAACTACAGTTCAAGGGATTTAATGCCCTCTTCTGACCTCTGTGGGCAATGCATGCAATGGTACACTTGCATACATAAAAGCAAAATGATTCATACATACAAAATCAACAGGTGCAAAGCCATTGTGTGCATAGTTGTGGTTACCAAGGTCTTTCATAAGGGAACCTACAGGTGACTATAGTAAGGAAAGGAGATTCAACGTGATTTGATGCTTAGATACTTGAAGAATATCTCGATTCTTCTATTATTGTGGGATAATATGAAGAAAGAGTGCATGCATAGTTCATGATTGTTCTTTCATACCTAAACAGTAGGTAGTCTTTCCTAGAATCTGCAAATTCATGGGGATTTTTTTTTACTATTTTAAATTTATTCTTTGAAAATCTCCTGCATCTATACAATGTTAGCTTCAGTTGTCAGCCTGACACACCTGGAAAGTTAGAATTCCAATTGAGAAATGGCCTCCATCAGAGTGACCTGCAGGCCTGTTTGTGGGAAATCTTCTTACTTGCAGGTTAATGTATGAGGTCCCAGACCACTGTGGATGGTGCCATTCCTGGACAACTGAGTCTGGGCTATGTAAGAGTGTTAGCAGTCCAATAAGCAGCATTCTGTTCCTGCCCGAATTCCTGCCTCTTCCTCTCTTGATAATGTACAATGAGTGGTAAGACAAATTCTTTCCTCCCCAAGTTGTGTTTGAGCAATACTTTAACACAACAATAGAAAGCTAACTAGGACAAATGCATTTTGATTATTTCTATCAAACTCCTGCTGGTGCCCCCACCTTATTTCCCTCCCAAGTTCATGTCATCCTTTTTGTTGTTGTTATTAACACCCCCCTGAGTACAATGTGCAGTACAACTTCTCATATGTGCGTGGGTGTGGGGCCATCCACTGGAACATGGGCAACCTACCAGTGGCCAGGTCCTTGAGAGTCACTCTCTCTCCTTTGGCAACCTTCAGCTGTCAACAGCTCTCCTTCAAGTGTGGGACTTCAGGGGCCCCTCCCACATTCATGTTGGAATTTTACCTGGCTTGATCTTGTACATGTCTTGTGCAGGTTATATCTGGTGTAAGGAGATGTGCACCACAGCCGTGTCATTTCCAGAACTCAGCATTTCATTGTTTTCCTCCAAATCTACCATCTCTTACTTTCCTTCCATCTACTCTTCTACAATGTTGCCTGATCCTTGGTTGGGGGAGGTTAATACAGATCATTCATTCACAGCTGGGCACTCACAATGTATGGCATTTTGACTAGTAATGAGACTCTGCATTAACCTTTATACACTGCAAATAGAAATTTCTCTGATCAAAGTTGAGAACAACACAAATCTATGGGTAAACATAAATATTTGGAAGGCACTTTGACATATATTTTAATATAACATTGGCTATGACAATAACAGGAGGTTCAACCCTAGGCCCATGATCTCCCATCATGGGCTTTTGATTAGTTTACAGTAATAGGCATGAAATCCTTCCTGTGTATCAGGCCACGTAGCTAATCAGAAAGCAGTTGGTCACCCTCATAATCATCCTGCCACTAGTGTATCAGTGTGCAAACGTTGCCTGGCAGGTCAATTGTAGCATGCAGGGTAGAACACTGGGTGAAACCATTGATGTCTCTTCTGTTTTCTTCCCCAGCATTCAAAATAACATCTTTTTGCAGTATGTAAGCTAGCCAGGTATGGGAGAGTTTCCTGTTTAGTTGAGATTGATTTCTCTATGTCCTATATTCAAAGTGAGTGATGTGCTCAGAAATAGGTTCTTACTCTATGCAACCCCAAGCAACAGCAATAGCCTGTGTTGATTTGGGTGCCTCCCTGACTGATAATACATAGGGAGGTATTCTGTGTTCTGTGACTAAAATTTTCATATAGTATCCCACATCTTCTGGAGACTACATTGTCTATCAATGAAGGGTACTTCTGTTTAAACTCCACTTTAATACATTATATGTGTTTTAGTTAGCTTACAAACAAATGTATTTCCTTACAGTTTCTTTATACATTCTTAGTTTTAGTTAGCTTGCCCCTTGCTTCCCATATTAATATAAATCATAATAAATTCTAGATGTTCTTAGTTTTAGTTAACTTTCCCCTTTGCTTCCCATATTAACATAAATCACGACAAATTCTAGCATAGATGTGGGGAAAGGGTTACTCTTATATACTGTTAATGGTAATGTTCTTTCTCATAATGTGGCATGAAGAAATCGGGCCATCTGGACATCACACAGAACACTATAGTGCTCTGCTATTGTACAAATGGCATTATTCTAATTGAACTGAATGAGGAAGGAATGGCTGGCATGACAGAAAGCCACATGTGCTCAGGAGTGTGGGAAACAGATCCTTTGAACCATCTAGGGCCCAACATAGTAACAAGTGCTTTAGAGATTCAGCATGCTGGAGGCATTCTTTCCAAAGTAAAGGATAATAAGCCTAGGGCAGCATATTTCACACTGAAATGCACCTCATAACTGGAATTCTGGTAGATATGAATGAGCTTCAGAGCAGAAAGTAGGTTAGCAATAATTTTGGGCTACAGTTCAACTAACAATTACTGCCTTAGTTGTAACTATATGACTCAGGTAATCCTGTAGAATTAGGCATTAATGTCTGCAATGATGACAGTATGGATTTTATGAAAAACATCAGTGGGACAATCTCATGCAAGACTATCACATTTGCCAGGAGATTTACACCCACTGAGAAATGTGTCATTGGGTTCTAGCTTGATACCTTGTTGCTATGATAAAACATGATGACCAAAATGACTTAGGGAAGAAAGGGATTATTTTAGTTTACAGGATACAGTCCATCCTTAAAGGAAGTCAAGATAGGAACCTATGGCAGAAAAAAATTGAGGCAGGAATTGAATCAGATGATGGAAAAACACTTCTTACCGCATGTTTCCAGACTCACATTCAGCTTCTTTCTTATATGAATCAGGCATACCTGCCTAGGGATGGCAACGCCTATACAGTGGGCTAGACTCACCTATATCATTTAACAACCACAAAACTCCAAGAGATAATCTGATAGAGGAAATCCTTCAATTGAGATTTTCTCTTCACAGGAATGTCTAAATTTGTGTCAAGTTGACAAAAGCTATGACACATTGTATGCTACCTAGACCTGGTACTTACGCTGCTTTGCCTCTCTAACCTTACTCTTCTTCCATCAGCCTTTTTCATGAGGGGGCATAGATTTGATCTCTTCAGTAGAAGAAACTTGCCTCACTACATCATACTTGCTTTTAGGGTCTATTTATCATCAATGTCTAATTGATCTCACTTTATAAAAGGTTCTGATTTTTATCCTAATCTGCAGCATCTCAAGTAAAAGATGGGTACCAGATCTTCCTAAAGGGTGGGCTTATTTCTTGGTTGGGGCAATATACTGGTTCAGAATGTGTTTTCTTCCATGTGTATTGATTTTAAGGGCACTCTCTAATAAGTGCTCTGCATGCTACCTCCATCTCAGGGTCTGCCTCCTAGAGAACTAATATTGAGCAGGGTTTCCCTTATGTTTTCTTACAGTAATTTCAGGTCTTAGATTGATTGTTGTGTATGGTGATAGAGAGGGATCCAATTTCATATTTGTATTTGTATCCATGTTTGTTAAGATAAATTATTATTTAGTCCTAAATTAATAAAGTTTTGTTAACCATAGTACTATGGATAGAACTGGAGGTCATTATATAGAACTGATGAAAAAGTAGTAAATACTATATGTCCTTACCCATTTATGGGGAGTAAACAAAAGAATCTCTAGGAAGAAACTAGTGTAGTGACTCTCCCTAGATAGGAAGAACAGAAGGAAGGGGAGATGGAAAGACGTTTGACAAGTATGCCAACCATAGCCATAGAGGAAGACTTAGTTCTGATCTTCTCTGACATGGTAGAGTACCTACCGATTACACACAGCATTTAGAAGAAACAAATATAGATTTCCCAGTACAGAGGATCAAAAGCTGTTTGAGGATACAGATGTGCTTATTCCTCTAATATACTATGACATATGATAAACATGAATATTGTACTATACAAAATCATATTGTACTCCAAAAGATGTATAAATATTTTGCCTTAATAATAAATAAATACATAAAATTATAAGTAAGAACTGAAGAACTTATATACATTTCAAACTTTTCTCTATGAGACAACCTCATATCCTTTAGTCAGTTCATTCTTATAATCTCTTCCTGAGATATTCCAAGAGTTCCCAGTTGAAACATGAAATAAACTTAGATGCCCTGGGAATTCCAATAAAGTATTACAATAGGATATAGGAAAAGGGTTTTGACAATAACCCAGATGATATTAAAGATGATACTAGAAAAGAAATAAAAGTAGTTATTAGTCCTTGTGTTTTAGAATCTTTTATTTTTTTTGATTTGCTTATTTTTATTTTATGTGTAGGAGTGTTTGTGGGCATGTATGTAAGTGCACGCATGTATATAAGTGCACCCATGGATGCAATGCCCAAGGAGGCCAAGAGAGAATGATGTCCTGAAACTGGAGAGTGTTAGCTGCCATGTGGGTACAAGAGCAACCAGTGCTCCTAACCACTGAGCCATATCTCCACCCCTGCTTTTTGGAATCCTAATTGCACAGAATTTAATTTCTTTTTATCATTTACTTGTCTCATTTGTTTCTACACTAAATAACTATAATAAAAGTCAAAGCAAACCTGAAATCTCTGCACTTGGAACATTTAGTCATGGATATAGTTTATAGTCAGCATGAGCCTTATATCAAGGCTCTGTTTTTGCTCTTTTCCCCTGAAAAAAATAATCCTGGTTGATTTTGGAGAAGGTTCCATGGGGCACTGAACAGAAAGTATATTCTTTGGTGTTTGGGTGGAATATTCGGTGTATGTCTGTTAGGTCCATTTGATATATGGTATTGTTTAATTCAAATGTCTCCCTATTAATTCTCTGTCCTGTTGACCTATCTAATGGAGACAGTGGGGCACTGAAGTCTCCTACCATTAAGGAGTTGGGATTAATCTGGGTCTTAAAGTCCTATAGTACTGTTTTTATGAAGTTGGGTGCATGGGAGTTTGGTGAAAATATATTCATGACTGTAACACCTTCTTGGTTTATTGTTCCTTTGATCAGAATGAAGTGGCCATCTTTGTCTCTTTTGATTAGTTTTAAAGCCTATTTTATCAGATATTAGGATTGCAATACCTTCTTTTTTCTTAGTACCATTCGCTTGGTATATTTTTTTTTCCATCCTTTCAACTTAAGGTAGTGCTTGTCCTTGAAAGTGAGATGAGTTTCTTGCAGACAACAAAAAGATGGGTTTTGTTTCTTAATCCATTCAACTAGTCTGTATCTTTTGACTAGGGAGTTCAGTCCATTGATACTTAAAGTTATTAATGAAAGTTGTGTATTGAATCCTGTCATTTTTATTTCTGTTCACATTCTTGATATAGCTGTGCATTTCCACAGTTATACCTTCATTGAATTTCTTTCCATCACCCCTTGTGTATAGTCATTCCTTTCTTCAGCTCTATGTATTGCTTCAAGAACTCTCTGAAAGGCTGGTTTTTTGGACATGAATTCTTTCAGCCTATTTATTTCACGGAATATTTTTCTTTCCCCTTAGACTATAATAGACATTTTGGCTGGGTAAAGTAATCTGGGTTGGCATCTGTGGTCATTTAGAACTGGGAATACTTTGGTATTCTGGCTTTCATAGTTTGCACTGAAAAGTCAGCTGTAATCCTCATGGGTTTTCCTTTATATGTGACTTGATTTTCCTTTGCAGCTTTAAGTATTCTCTCTTTGTTCTGAACATTTAGTGTTTTTCCTATGATGTGCCATGGAAAGTTTCTTTTCTGGTCCTTTCTATTTGGTGTTCTATATGCTTCTTGTATTTGTATAGGCATGTCTTTTTTAATTTGGGGAAATTTTCTTCTATAATCCTGAAGATCTGTTCAATACCATTATCTGGAGATTCTTCTCCTTCCTGTATGCCTATGATTCGTAAGTTTGGTTTTTTATGGTGTCACACAATTCTTGCATATTCCATTCTTGTGTTTTCTGAAATCTTTCATAATCTTTGCTTGAGTGGTCTAATTCATCCACGTTATCTTCCAGTCTTGATAGTCTGTTTTCCATTTCATTCATCCTGTTGGTGAGGCTTTCTCCTGTCATTTCTAATTGGCTTACTGAATGTTTCACTTCCTTCTTCATTTCAGCCTGAGCAATCTTAAATATTTCTAAGTCTTTTTTGAATTCTTTCAGAAGTTTATCCCTATCTTCCTTCTGTTCTTTGATTTCTTTGTTTGTGTGTTCTTTAAATTCACTGAGTTCTTTTACCATGTTTATAATTGTTCTTTTGAGTTCCATGTCCTGTGTTATCTCTAGGGAGTTCTCACTGGACTCCTCTAGAGGACCATTGGTATTTGGTGGGGATATATTATTTTGGTTTTTCATGTTATTTTCTCTGTGACTTTGACATGTGAATTTTCTTTTCTAGTTTCTGATTCTTGTGTGAGACTCAAGACTTCCTTTGTTGAGTTTAGATCTGCTTCTTTTTGTAAACTTTATGTGCCTTTGTGGTTTACATGTTGGGCATGAAAAGCTGGTTGGTCTAGGCTTCAGGTTCTCTATTTTGATTTTATATTGGAGTTGCCTAATTGCCTTTGTCTTCAGGAGTTCCCACAGAGGCCCAAGTGAGATGAGGCTCAGAGGCTCTTAGGCTTTCTCCTAAGGTCTGTGTCTCTCCAGGAAAGATGCTGCCCTCAGGAATTTGGGGGCTGGGCTGTCCTGGGAGAAGGGCCCAGTATAGATGCTGCTCTCAGGAGGCTGGTAGCTATGCCACACAGGGAAGTAAAGGGAGGTGAGGGTGGGACCAGGCCCAGAGGGCTCTTGGGGACTGGAAAAGTGTTGGTACCAGGACCGCTGGAGGTGGTACCTCCCAGGGAAGTAAAGGAAGGTGAGGGCAGGACCAAGCCCAGAAGGCTCCTGGGTACCTCAGGGAGGAACTGGGTTGGTCCAGATGCAAAGGATCAGGAAGCAGTGGTGGCTCTGGACTGAAGGATTAGCCCTGGGTGTCTGGGGTCATCCCCTCAACCAAAAACTCAAAGGAATATATCCTATGTCTATCACTAGGTTGTTTGATGATGTAGTTTCTGGGATTACATAATCCTCCCATGGGTGGTCATTCCGATTAAACCATATATATTTAAATGTGTATTTTTTAAAGAAATATGTATATTTTTATTTTTTTAGTATTTGATTTATTTTTATTTTATGTGTATGCTTGTACTGCCTGTATGTAAGCAAGTGCACCCGTGTCATGCAATGCCTGTGGAGGACAGAAGAGGCTGTCGGATCCCCTGGAACTGGAGTTATGGAAAGTTGTTAACTGCCATATGGATGCTGGGATTCAAACATGGGTCTTATGCAAGAACAACCAGTGTTCTTAACCGCTGAGCCATCTCTCCAGCACCCAGTAATATGTATATTTTTAAAGAAAACTTATAAAACAGTAGTTATCCCTATGGCTTGTCCAAACATCCTTAGTGCTACTTATCTGTAAATCCTATGAAACACAATAATGACCAGTCTGGCAAGATATGTCTAAAAGTGCAATAGTGGCACTAATACTTTGGGAATAACCAATTCTCAGGTGTCTCCTTGGATTTAAGGGCCATTCAATAGAAGAAAACTTATATGTATTATTATACACCTAGCCAAGAACATGTGGCTGGAAAGATCACAGACCCTACATGAGACCTACTACTATCATTTCACTAAACTGTTACAGTATTCAACTGCTTTCTAAATACTTATCCTTATACCCATAGAGTTGTGCAATTCTCAGCTCTTGCGTTGAACAACTGGCTGAAGTTCAGAGAATACATGGCTGTGGAGTACCCATTCCCATACTGGACATCTATAACAAAACCCCAACACCCAAGGTTCAGGAAACAGCAGAAGAAGGGGGAGTATGAAGATTTTAAGAGACCAGGTGTGGGAGGGCTGCAGTTGCACCTATGAATTCTCAACAGCTGTGGTTGCCTGCGCAAAACCTGCATAAACCACAGCAGTCAACACTCCAGCATGGATGGGGGAAGGATTCACAAGGCTCCATCCCTAGATGAGGAGCTACAGGCAGGTGATGGCTGAAGAGAGCATGGGAGACAACATCTCCAGGGGTAAGTCCCTGAACAGGAAACTGAGAAGGATGTGGGAAGGTAGTAGGAAGAGTTGAAGCCAGAGAGGGAGGGGTGGATACAATCAAAGTGCATTGTACTTATGTATGAAATTCACAAATAAATAAAAGAAAAGGAAGAAAGAAAGGATGTTCAAATGTGAACATAATACAGTTACTGTTCTTAGGCTTTAAGAGGAAATTGAGAATTTAAAGGAAGCTAGTAGACTTGGAAATTGTCATGGTTGGTTTCTGTTGTCATCGTGACACATCTGGGAAGAGGGAACCTCAGTTGAAGAATGTCTTCAGTCATATTTGTCTGTGTGCATGTAAGGGGGTCATTTTTTCAATTAATAATTGATGTAGCAGGGCCCAGTCCACTGTGCATAGTGTCATGTGTGGCCAGGTGGGTCTGGGCTGTATAAGAAGGGAAGCTTAGCAAGCCAGAGGAAGCCTGTAAGCACACTTCTGCCATGGACTCTGTTTCAGCTCCTTCCTTGAGTTCCTGCCCTGATTTTCTTCAATGATGAACTGAAGCCTGTAAGATGAAATAAGCCCATTCCTCTCTAAGTTAGTTTTGGTCAGTGTTTTATCACAGCAATACAGAAGCTAACTAGGACAGTGATTGAAATGTATATATTGGTAAATATTACTGTTGACGTTGCAAAAAGCATGATATAGATGACCAAAGCTGACATATGAAGCAGGAAAAGATAGAATCAAGAAAAACGGCAGTTTTTAATTTATTACCTCATCTTTCATGTGAAAAGAACAGTATATGGTATTAGAATATGATAAAGGTAATAAATACATCATTTAAAGTTAAATTTATTTGTGAAAAACTATAAATAAGTAAAATATGTCTAATTTGTGACTCCATATATCCTAGATTGCTGCAGTTTTCACAATATGTGTCCATTATTTTCATAACTTTAATAAATAATGATAAACTCTTAACACAATACATTGCAATAGTTCAAAGGGTAATGTGCGGGATAGCTTTAGTGTCAACTTGACACACCTGGGTTGAGGGGCCCTCAATTGGGGAATTACCTCTATTGGACTGGCCTGTGGCCATGTCTGAGGGGCATCTTCTTGATTGTTGAGTGATGTGGGAGGGCCCAGCCCACTGTGGGTGGTGCCATCCCTGGGCAAGGTGGCCCTGTGTTGCATAAGAAAGCAGGCTGAGCAGGGGCCAGGGGAGCAAGCCAGTAAGCAGTATTCCTCCATGACCTGTGCTCCAGCTCCTGCCTCCAGGTTCCTGCCCTGAGTTCCTTCCTTGGGCTCCCTGATGAACTGTTCGACCTGGGAGATGTAAGACAAATAAACCCTTTCCTCCCCAAGTTGGTAGTGGTCAGAGTGTTTTGTCAGCAATAGAGAACAAACTAAGACAGGTAATTTGCAAGATACTACTGAAAAACAAATGCCAAAAGTGTATATTACACTCTTATGTGTAAATACACATATAATAAACACTACACATAAAACACATAGTGAATAATTTCAAATGTATATGTTGCAAATGTCTTACAGGGTCACTAATATCTACAGCCATTTCTTGGAGAATGAGTAGTTTGGGTTGTTGTGATGGTTGTGTTTATGGAGGAAAGCAAACATATTTGGTAACATTTTTGAAAATTTATGCCTGACTGTTGGATATGGCAATGACAGAATATTAAGTTCTGGAAGAAACCTAGTACTTGACTTGAACATGGCCTGTATGTGCCCCTGGGAGAAGGAAAGCCACTGAGGGAAGAACAGTGATTGTTTTCTTGTCTGATGTTTCTATCACTTTTTTTTTTCACAATGTAGAATGGACAACAATGTTTTCTTCTGAACAAATTAAATAGTTTGACAAGCTCAATCTTGTGCAAGTCTTGTGCAGATAACCACAGCTACACTGAGTTCACGAGTTTAACACCTATGATACATCCAGAAGATATCTTTCTTGCTAGGGGAGGAGTGTCATTTTCTTCAATGGTGTAGCCACAAGTAAGTTGTTCATTAAATAATCTCCCACCTTCACATAGATACATAACTAAATCATTGAGTCACACACAAAAAGAAGGCAGAAGGAGTTGGGACTTATTGAGCAGTGTGCCACCACGATAATGAAGAGCATGAGGAAGGGGAATGAGGGTAAAAAGGACTGGAAACCAACATACAACTGTATGAAAGTGTGAAACAATAATAAAAACATTACATAGATAAATGTCTTTATACAATATGTCTATGTGGATTTACTTAGTAGGTATTTGAGTACAAAGGCCTCTACCCTAAAAATGAAATTCAGTTCATTGATACTGATTGGGTATGGCTAGCTTCTAGTAGTTTCTGAGGGTATGTTAAAAACATGGAGTGTAGCACTCTCTCAAACCCACAGAACTCTCTTTGGGGAAAGTCAATAGTGCCCTCAGAGCTTTGACTCCCCCAGCCACATTCACCCTCCCATCTCCCCAGCCTGTCTCTCCTCCTAGCTTGGGTCCTGTCCCATTCTTTCTCTTGGTGCCCCAGACACCTGGGGAACCACCAATGTTTCCTGATCCTTTGCATCCAGAGCAACTCAGTTCCTTCTTAGGTCCCCAGGAGCACTACCTCTGGGCCTGGCCCGGCCCTCACCTACCTCTGCTTCCTTGGGCCTGCACCACTGCCAGCTTCTTTCCTGGACACTGGGGCTGACCTTTCCTCTTCCTGATCCTTTGCATCCAGACCAACCCAGCTCTTCAGTGCAGTTCCCAGGAGCCCTTGGGGTCACTTCCTGCCCCCATCTTCCTTTGCATCTCTGGGTGGCATGGCAAGCAGCTGCCCTAGATTAGCATCTTTCCTGGCTCCGTCTCCCAGGCCAGTCCAGCCCCCAAATTCCTGAGGCCAAAATCTTTCTTGGAGGGATCTAGACCTTGGGAGAAAGCCTGAGAGCATCTGAACCTCATCTGACTTGGGCCTCTGTGGGAACTCCTGAAGACAAAACCAATCTGGCCACTCCACTATAAAATCAAAAGAGAGAACCTGAAGCTTAGAGGAACCAGCTTTTCATGGCCAAAAAATAAACCACAAAGACATATAAAGTTCACAAAAAGAAGCAGACCTAAACTTGAAGGCTTGAGTCTC
>NW_008348613.1:3967511-3969891 GCF_000622305.1 Nannospalax galili
CCAACAAGTACCAACAGTCCTCTAGAGACATGCAATGAGAAACCCCTAGAGGTAACAGGACATGAAACGCAAAAGAACAATTATAAACACGATAAAAGAATTCAATGAATTTTAAAAAAACAAAAAGAAATCAAAGAACTGAAAGGAGATAGGGATAAACTTCTGAATGAATTCAGAAAAGAGCTAGAAATATTAAAGAATACTCAGACTGAAATGAAGAAGGAAGTGAAACACTCAGTAAGCCACTTAGAAACTACAGGAGAAAGCCTCACCAATAAGATGAAAGAAAGGGAAAACAGAGTATCAAGACTGGAAGATAAAATGGACGAACTAGACCACTCAAGCAAAGATTATGAAAAATTTAAGAAATCACAAGAATGGAATATGCTGGAATTGTGTGACACCATAAAAAGACCAAACTTACGGATCATAGGCATATAGGAAGGAGAAGAATCCCAAGATAATGGCATGGACCAGAACTTCAACAGAATCGTGGAAGAAAATTTCCCAAAATTAAAGAAAGACATGCCCATACAAATAAAAGAAGCATACAGAACACTGAACAGACAGGACCAGAAAAGAAACTCTCCAAGGCACATTATAGTAAAAACACTAAATGCACAAAACAAAGAGACAATACTGAAAGCTGCAAAAGAGAAACAAGTCACATATAAAGGAAAACCCATTAGGATAACAGCTAACTTTTCAGTGCAAACTATGAAAGCCAGAAGAGCCTCGACCAAAGCATTCCCAGTTTTAAATGACCACAGATGCCAACACCGATTACCATACCAAAAAAAAAATTATATTATAGTTTAAGGGGAAAGAAAAATCTTCCATGACATAAATAAGCTGAAGGAATTCATGTCCTCAAAACCAGCCTTTCAGAGAGTTCTGGAAGCAATACAAATAGCTGAAGAAAGGAATGACTATACCCAAGGGGTTGCGGAAAAAAATCCAATGAAGGTATAACTGTGGAAAAATACAGCTATATCAAGAAAGTAAAGAGAAATAAAAATGACAGCATTCAATACACATCTTTCATTAATAACTTTAAATATTAATGGACTGAATTCTTGAAAAGACACAGACTAGCTGAATGGATTAAGAAACAAAACACATCTTTTTGTTGTCTGCAAGAAACTCATCTCACTTTCAAGGTCAGACACTATCTCAAAGTGAAAGGATGGAAAAAAATATACCAAGCAAATGGTAGTAAGAAAAAAGAAGGCATAGCAATTCTAATATCTGACAAAATAGAGTTTAAACTAAAACTATTAGGAAGAGATAAAGAGGGCCACTTCATGCTAATCAAAGGAACAATAAATCAAGAAGATATTACAACCATGAACATATATTCATGGAACTCTGGTGCACCCAACTTCATAAAAACAATACTACAGGAGTTTAAGACACAGACTAATCCCAACTCATTAATAGTAGGGGACTTGAATACCCCACTGTCTCCATTAGATAGGTCAACAGGGCAGAGAGTTAACAGAGAGACATCTGAATTAAACAAAACCATATATCAAATGGACTTAACAGACATCTACCAAGCATTCCACCCAAGCACCAAAGGTCATATTTTCTGCTCAGCACCCCATTGAATCTTCTCCAGAAATGACCATATACTCGGGCACAAAACAAACTTCAACAAATACAAAAAAATTGAAATAATTCCATGCATTCTATCAGACTACAATGCAATAAAGCTTACCATCAATACCGGAAGAAGCCCTAATCATTATATGAACACATGGAGATTAAACAACACAGTCCTAAATGATGAATGGGTCAAAAGAGAAATAAAGAAATAAAAGTATTCCTGGAACTAAATGAAAAGGACAATACAACACCAACACAACCTCTGGGACATATTAAAAGCAGTCCTAAGAGGGGAGTTTTTAGCTCTAAGTGCCTACATTAAAAAATTGGAAAGAACACAAATAAATGACTTAATGTTGCAACTAAACACATGTGAAAAGCAACAGCAAATGAAACCCAAACCCAGAACACAAGAAGAAATAACAAAAACAAGGGCAGAAATTAATGAAATTGAAACAAAATAATACAAAGAATTAACAATTCCAAGAGCTGGTTCTTTGAAAGATAAACAAGTGACAGACCACAAGCCCAGTTAACCCAAGAAAGAAAGAACACCTCCAAATCAACAAAACCAGAGATGAAAGGGGAAACATCACAACAAACACTAGAAAGATACAGAACATTATAAGGGAATTCTTTAAAAACCTATATGCTACAAAATTTGAAAACCTAGAAGAAATGAACAGATGTCTAAAGGCATGGGAACTGCAAAAACTAAACGATGAAGAGATTAACAGCTTAAACAGACCCATAACACAAAAAGAAATTGAAA
>NW_008348613.1:3970102-3970744 GCF_000622305.1 Nannospalax galili
CCATATCCTTAATGAGCATAGATGCAAAAATTCTCAACAAAATACTTGCAAACCGCATACAGACACACATCAAAAAGATCACCCATCATGATTAAGTCAGCTTTATTCCAGAAAGGCAGAGATAGTTCAATGTACGTTAAGTCAATAAATGTCATAAATCATATAAATGGTCTCAAAGACAAGAACCACATGATCATCTCAATAGATGCAGAGAAGGCCTTTGACAAAATTCAACATGCACTTATGTTCAAAGTCCTAAAGAGAAATGGACTGGAGGGAACACATTTCAATGTAATTAAAGCCATATATAATAAACCCACAGCCAACATCATTCTAAATGGAGAAAAACTGGAAGCATTCCCATTGAAATCAGGAACCAGACAAGGCTGTCCACTATCTCTGCTCTCTTTAACATAGTACTTGAAACTCTTGCAAGAGCAATAAGACATGAGCAGGAAATTAAAGGAGTAACAATTGGAAAAGAAGAGCTCAAATTATCCCTTTTTGCAGATGATATGATAATATATCTAAGGGACGCCAAAAAGTCCACCAGAAAACTCCTAGAAATTATTAACATGTTCAGAAAAGTGGCAGGTTACAAAATTAACCTACAAAAGTCTATAGCCTTTCTATATACCAATG
>NW_008348613.1:3970804-3979821 GCF_000622305.1 Nannospalax galili
TAAAATATCTCGGGAAAAACCTGACCAAAGACATTAAAGAGTTCTACAATGAAAATTTAAATCTTTAAAGAAAGAGATTGAGGAAGATATCAGAAGATGGAAGGACTCCCATGCTTATGTTGGAGAGGATGTGAAGAAAGGGGAACACTCATCCACTGCTGGTGGGGCTGCAAAGTGATTCAACCCCTATGGAAAGCAGTGTGGAGAACTCATTAAAAACCATAAAAATTAACCTATCATTTGACCCAGTTAGGTCGCGCCATGCCATAAACCCGAAGGACTCATCCTATTGTAGCAACACTTGTACATCCATGTTTGTTGCTGATCTTTTCACAGTAGCTAAGAGATGGAAGCAACCTAAGTGTCCCTCAATTGATGAATGGATAACGAAAATGTGGTTCATTTATACGATGGAGTTTTACTCAGCAGTAAAGAAAGAAGAAATCATGAAATTTGCAGGTAAATGGATGATGGAACTAGAAACTGTTATACAAAGTGAAGTAACACAGACTCGGAAAAAACAAAAACAACATATGTTTTCCCTCGTATGTGGATCCTAGAACTAAACCCTGATAAGTGAGTATGTATCCATACATAACTACAGTAACCAGAATAATTGAAAGGAACAGGGAGGTAAAGGAAAAGAAATAACCTGAAAGAGAAGAACAGAAGGAAACAGGCCTTAATAAGGGAGATATGGATAAAAATTGGGTTTGTTTAAGGGAGGAAGGAGGGAAGGATATACTCGGAACCCAGGGTATAAAGGGAAAGAAGGAGCTCAAGAGTGGTAGGATCATAGGAGAAGGGTATCATTATGGGAGAAAGGGGGGAAATGGGGACACCTTAAGTGGGAAAATCATGATGGAGATGTGAGACATTGTGAGAGATAAATAATATCTAGCTAGTTTTGAAAACCAGAGGGAACCATATTTCTCCTACAACCTATTGACAAATAATAAATAGTAGATCAAGAAATATATGTCTAGGTAAGGTTTATATGAGAACAATTGGTCTTTGCCCAAGATTTATCTACATGACACACAGTAATTAAAAGCACCAGACTGGTGGAACTAAATTTCTTGGATGTTTAACAGCCATACTTTGAGGCCTATAATAATTTGATCAGAGGGGCATAAAGGAAACGTTTTGCTCCTTGCCCTCCTAGGTCTACTCGTTTCAGGGGACTATGAGCATCTCTCAAAATGTCCTGTAATGGAGGTAGGTCACCTGTCCTCTTAATCAAGGAGGCTGAGGAGACCCCACCAGATGGACTTGAGCCAGTGTCCAGTCTACAAAGAGGAAGGTCAACACAGAGGAATCATTTCCTCCGTGCCTCCAAGCGAAGCCAACCGTGGTTGAGCAGGACATTTGACTTTTCTCCACATAGGTGGAACTGGTAAAAGAAAGGAGCCAGGGGCTCCTCCCAAGCCCATGTGACCCCTGAGGAAGAGATCCTCAAACGACCTTAAGAGTGAAAATAAAGTGTTTTTTTCTGGGACAATTCTATGGCCTTAAATACCCAAAATGAAAGTATAACCAAAGATTAAAGGCGCTGATATAATTTCTCAAGAGTCCATATGCATAGCTAAAGGCTACATAATAAGCAACAATGCCAGATAGGAGATACCTTCTTTTGAGTTGTTGGCCAGGGTGGCCAAAGAGACTCCCAAATAGTAACCCAGCATAGAATTGGGAAAATGACCAACAGATCCCAATTTTATCTGAAGGAATATTGACAACTGATTGCTGCCAGATGAAGAACAGCTGACCCCTCTAAAACAAAGACCTCTAGCTAGACTGACTAGATTCACCAGAAGGGTAAAGAGTGGGGAATGGCTGGGGATGCTGACAACACAGCAGACAGTAGCAGGGATATCAGAGTATAAGGGCTCTAGTGGGGGGAGGGAGGCTATGGGAGGGTGCCATCTGGGAAGTGGGTATATAGTTCCCTAAGATGGTTTGGTATGTTCTGTGTTATACACACACACACAAAAAAAAAAAATCAACAAATTTTTTAAAATGTATTATATTTGAGGAGGAAGCATGGAAATTTACGTCATGTTAATTAGTAGAGGTGATAACCATTACCATTGAAATCTACCAGATGACTTTACAGACTTACACATATGCCAAGGATCCAAGTTCAACCAATTAGGACTAGTAATAATCAGACACATACAGATTAGAGATGCATGCACCAACATCTCAGTGTTAATAGCAAAACAATGAGTCTTTCTGCAGGGAACAATATATTCTAAAATGAAATGGAGATCTTTTTTAAAGGTTAAAAACTCATTCAATTTTATGCCTTACAGGGCTTATACTGAGTTCAATATTGTATAACTGTATTAATTCAATTATGAACCCAGAAACTTTCAGCCACTTGTGAAAGAGATGTACTCTTGCTCTGGAGTGTGTTACTGAATATGTTAATGCTGTAGTGAAAGGCTTCTTCTAATCATGTAGTTATTAAAAATTAAAAAAGATAAAAAAATAATTCTTCAAAGCATAAAAATGTGCTCCTTAATAATTAGTAGATGTGAAAAACATTACCATTGAAATCTACCTGATGACTTTATATCCATGCTCAGATGCCAAGGAGCTCAGCAGGTAACTGTAACTAGTAATAATCAGATATATAGAGATTATAAACGCATGTACAAAAATCTTAATGTCAACTGCTTTAAACATGAATTTTTTATATGAAACTGTGTATTTTAATAATGAATTAGAGATCTTTTTTAAAGGTTAAAACCTCATTTAATGTTATATCTTATTATAGGGTTTATACTGAGTACAATATTGTATATCTGTAATAATTCAATTACAAACCTAAAAATTTAGAACTGATTTTGAAAGAGATGCATCTTAGCTCTGGAAATTTTTATTGAATATGTCAATGCTGTAGTAATGAAGTGCTTCTTCTAAGAATGTGGTTATTAAATAAATAATTATAAAATATATGGAGTGTAGATTTCCCAACAGAAAGGGACTAAAAAGGAGTCATGCCATCTTTGAGGCTCTTGGTACAGAGGGCATTCAGTACAGAAAGGTCCTGTGGTTTAGATGTGAAAAGGAAAGATATTTCAAGCTCTTTTTTCATATATGGAAGTATTCGGTCAGAGAAACCCGGTTATTTACAGTGGAAACTGGTTGAATTGTTTCTGGAAGACTACTTCTTCTCTGTCTGATATTGGAAATTGAAATATACAGAGCACAGAAGGAAGGAAGATGCATGTAAAGTGAGTACTCACAGGAGATCTAGAGCCCAGGAACAACATGGTCTGTAAGGGCAGATTGGAATTGCCTTCTGCCCTCATTCACAAAATTGTTGTGCTGCAGAAGCTGGTACCCTTTGCCACAAAATTAAGCACATCCTTGCCTGGGAGTCAGACAAGCTAGAGGATCTGAGGAACATGAGGCAGTCTCAGGGTTGGCTGTTATCTGAACCCTATCTATATAAACTAAATGGAAGAAACCTGAGCTGTAAACCTAACTGCCTTGACCATACCTAGATAAAAAGAGCCTCACTCTTGTCCTTCAGACTTCCTGTGAAAACGCTTCTTGATGCCCAGTTCTCCAGAAATATGCAGAGAATTTTGGGAATTTCTAATTCAGTCTACCAACCTGATATTTTAAAATCATTTTAACATTTTTTGTGGGCCATGTGTGTGCATGGGTGTGTGTGTGTGTGTGTGTGTGTGTGTGTGTGTGTGTGTGAGTGTGTAGGCTATCAGAGGACAACCTGCAGGAGTCTGTCTGCTCTGTCCATCAACCATGTGGGCCTGGAGATTGAATTCAAGTCATCAGGCTTGGTGGCACATGCCCCCTCCCCTACACTGAATTATCTCACTAGCCCAAATCTGATGTCTTTAAAAGCTGCCAAACTAGTTATAATTTTTAAAAGATGTAAAAGCAATTGTAAATGCCTGGTTGCCTTTGTTGACTATCCCATGAAATTCTCAGAGTGACCCCTCATCTGTGCTTTTGATGACTGGAAAAAAATTAAGTCAAAGGCATACATCAGTTGATGCAACCTGATCTTAGTGCAGCAGTGGAAGGGACCACGGTACATCATGTGATCCTGAAGAAAAGTTGAGTCCTGAGTGAAAAAATTGCTCTTTAAATAAAATCACATTACAATATGAATTTCTGGAAGTACAGAAGACAGTGTGGACTGAGAGATGAAGCCGCAGAGGTGTGCCTCTGAGTGTATACCTCTCTGTGAATTTTGGCTCCACCACCTTGATTTTGTTAGACTACTTAAGCATTTTCTGAGTATTTGATCCATGTATCTTAAATTTGATTAACACTATTTCAACTATCAGAGTGGTTGAGAGAATAAAAATGCCCATCAAAGTGCCTATTACTTAGCAATAACTCAAAACTATAAGACGCTTCAGATAATTCTTGAAATCCAACAAGATACCTTTGACCTGCTATCTTAATATGAAGCTAAGTGAAAAATTCAGCTAGCTAGAACATAAAGATAGATCTGGCAGTCAATCACTGAATAGGCATGTCAGGACACCCTAAGAATATGAGACTTTTCTTCTTCTAAGATACCACCTACACATGCATAAGCATATATACATGCAAATGCACACAGACCTTTTATTTTGGGATTTTGCATTCATGTCTTTGTTTTTGAATCTAGAGGTTCCCTAATAAGCAAATTTTCATTTTCCCTCAAGTGCTACCATAGCATGGGAGGGTTGTGTGCAGGCAAGTGAAGGTGAGAGAGAATCAGGGGGGTGCAGAGCAAGTAAGGACATAACAGACATGTTTGTGTATCAATCAGTATTAAGTTATGGACTGAGAGTAAAAATCTAGCATTAGTCAAAATGTATTATCAGTAGTCTCTAATGTACAGTCACTCTATGATCAGGTACTGTTAGAATTACAGCCTGATGTCTCCTTTACTAGAAACGCTGAAGGAAAAAGCAAAAAGCAAACAAATAGTGGGAGTAACAAGAGGCCTAGAAACCAATTGAAATTTCTTATTCAGGTAAGAATACTACTGCTAGCATCTTACCAGCTATACCTGCTCTTATGTGTTCTTAAATTTTGCAAGTTCTTTGTGGTACTTGAAGACAATTTGCTCTGTGCTTCCTAATATCACTATACATCATAGCCTTTGTGTTCTCTACTGGTCATTCAGGTGCTTATCTTTTTATTGCTTTCTATATCCTCCCAGAATGCAAGCATAATATGTGATTAGGTCTGAGAAGGTACTATGAGACTCAAACTTTGACTTGCTTTGTAGGAGTTTCTAATAAAATAAAAATCATGTATTCTTTTGTTATTGTGGAAGCTTTCATAGCCCCCTTAGTAACCTTCCCATAAACCACCTCATTCCTGGTACCCAGTGTTACAGAGATGACTACCTAAAATGGACTATATATTATTATTAACTTAGCTGTTTCAGTATCATTTATGTCTAGATTGATATGCCAAATTTATGATTAAACAACATCTACATTTAACTAATAGTAGCTCAAGATAAAATTCTGTGATTTCACACGGGTATAGTTTTCATTTCTTAGACCATTCATTTTAGATAATCATAATTTAAACCCAATACAGTTGCTCCCTGGGGTAATGTATATTAGTCTATTGATTAAGTACTAATAGAACGTCTTAAACACCAGACTAAGTTCTTAGAGTTAAAAAATAAGTCACATTTTAATATCTTTGTAGCAATTCTTTGCTGCAGATTAATTTTTCCTTTTAAAATGTGACTGTGTAGTATTGTCTTTAACATCTAAAGATGGGTGACACCAATGACAGTCGATACTCTCCACACTTACAGCTGTATCTAAAATCCATCTAGTGAAGTGTGTTTTTCTACCCACATAGATGATACATTAAGCCCAATGCTATAAGGATTCTTCCCAATAGAGCCCAAAGTGCTTCAGTAGTCATATCTCATTGAAAGAGGGAAAGAGGGGAAGAGGGAGTTAAGGACACACACACACACACACACACACACACACACACACACACACACACACACACACACACACAAAGAGAGAGAGACAGAGATAGACACAACAGAGGCAGTTTGAACACTCTTTGTTTGGTGTCTTACAAACCCAAGAACCCAGTACAGCTTTACTCACTGTGACAGATTGACTCACTGCTGTGAGACTGGCTGAGTTCCAGGAACTTGGTTGTGGGACTCCTGTTTTGCCCTGGAGTTTTGAAGATGATCCCAGGTAAGGCTGATGGAACAGCTGTGCAAGCATGGAGTGTTATCTGTAGCAATTCCAAGTCTGGCATGTGTTTTTACAACAACAAGTTCTGCAAGTTCCTTTGCAAAAGGTAATATTTGAAATTCAATGACATTTTAATAAAAATGGAAAACATGTTATAACCAGTCATTTATTAAAGATATGCAATGAACAATCCTTCAATGAAGAATATAAGTCATTACTAATTGAAAAGGGGAAAACAGAATTTCTGTCAGGTTTCACGTTGAGATAAGTTGTTGAACTAAGGAACTCATTGAATTTCCTCACATTGGAGTTGCCTACAAATGATTTTGGGTTTCCCATTCCAAAAGTAGGTCAGCTCCTAGTATGCTTTGCTCTGTTTAAATTCCAGTCATGAGGCTGTAATGAGAGGAATAAAACTTGAGCCTTCTTTTTTTAATGGATTACCCATTTGCACACTATTTTTCCTTTCATTTTACAAAGCAGAATGCGGTTTATGTAAATTATGAACCAACTTTCTAGATGTGAGGCTTCTCAGTCAGTTAGTTTATGATACTACTTATCACCAGCATGAAAAGTGCACTTAACACTCCCCAAACTGTGTGAACCATTATGATAGCAAAACATTACCAAAAACCACGTGGACACATTAAGCTAAAGACTAATATAGTACAGGTATTTTGTCAGACATAAATCCTACTGAAAATAAGTATGGCTTCTGCTTGATAGCCAAATCACTTGCATAAAAATTTGCATATAATTTGCCATATCTTTTTAATGGCTCACAAAAATAATTTATACAATGAATGTCAACACTGTCTACATAGAATGTGGGCTTTGCAGATGTAAAGAAATACTTGTATCAGTGCTCTACTCATTTACAGACTGTACAACCAACAAATCCCTGTGATTGAGAACAGGACAAATAAACAGATGTCAATATTCTTTCCTTTGAATTTAAATTACACTTGGGTTGCAAAATCCTTAAGGATTTCACAGCATGCTACTTCCAGCTTACTACTTTTTAAGACGCTTTCTCAGCACTTCTCATTTAGAAAAGAATCAACACAAGTGAATTTGCAGTATGTCTTGGTCCTCTCGTATATTATAGATCGTACCCCAAAGAGAAAGTTTAAGCACCTAAAATGCCATCCTCAGCGTTTCTGCACAGAAAACATTGAGGTTTATAAGGTAAGAGTTCAAGTGCAGTGGGGTCACATGAGAATATTTAAAATTTACTTCAGTCTCAGTTAACTTAAATTCATTGTTAAAAAGATGTTTAAAAGCTATTAGGATATGTTGAAGTTACGGTCTTACATCGATTTATCTTTCAACAATGATTATGTTTGTCTAAAAAAGTGTACTGTTTGACTCAGAATAGCCAACATATTATAGAAATGTTGAAGGTTTATGATTTTTTTTGAAAAGAGTTAAGAATCCAATTATTTTTGTGTGCATGTATGTGTATGTGCATATGTATGTATGTGTGATGTGTATATGTGTAGATAAATGTGCCTTCTGTATGTGTGTTCCAGTGTGTGTGTATGTATATGTGTGTGGTATATCCATGTATATGTGTTTATGTGTGTGTGATGTGTATGTGTGTGATCTGCGTTTGTGTATGTGTGTACATATGCAGATATGTGTATGTATGCATGTGTGTTTATGTGTATGTGTGTATGTGTCTGTGTATGTATGTATGAGTGCGTGTTATATGTATATGTGTGTATAGTGTATGTGTGGCATGGGTGTGTATAATTGTATGTATGTATATGTATTTATACGCATGTGCATGTTAACCTGTCTGGGACTTTTATAATCACTGTCACTAAGATACCATACTCAGCCTCCTTGACACTTCTCACAACCCCTTCCTATTATATAGTGACACCTATGAAGTACTTGAGGAACATAGAAAATTACTTGATTTTCATCAAAATTTGCCTAGTTTTTCATGAAGGTCATGGGTTTCTTTTACTCCTTTATCAAGAGGCTAGGGAGATCTGGATTATTATTTTTATTATATTTTAGCACAAACAATCAACATCTTAAAGTTTCTCTTTTGTTTTTGTTTTATTAATGACATTGAAATTCTATTGGATTCTTGAATAGCACTAAAAAATGTAAACATTGTGTATGAGCTAAAACTAAATGCAGTTATGTAGGAAGAAATGTATCTATCTTCTCCACTCTAACCCAAGCCTTCCATTCTTGTAGAATCTTCCACAAGACCATGAATATACAATTTTCCAACTTAATATGAAAATTTTTCTTGGTGATACATTTTTCCATAAAAAAATCACTGTATGTACATATATGTACAAGGGCCCAAACAGGAGTATGTGTTTGATAAGCACGTCAACCAGTCCAGAGCCTGCATGCTCTCTATCTGGCCCATACACGCCAGCATACAGTATTCTTTTCCCTTTATTTTCCCAGGGTCATGTACTAAGCAACTGGAGACTCTATAGTCGAAAGCACACAAAATTTTTTCAAACTACCCATCCTCAACTGCTTACCCTGTCTTGCTTTCCCAAACAGAAACCCTGAGAGAAGTGGTGTAAGCCTTCCTCCACTCTGCCTTGTATACCCTGATCACCTTGGTGTTTTGGTGTTTTTTTCTCTGTGGCTTAGTGTTCAGTACAGACCAGGAGTATCAAAGTTCCATGCTTGCCTTTAGAATAGGACCATAATAATCTCCTTTTCTACTGGAACCAGTGATTGTGGTAAAAATCGTTCTGGATTATTTCTGTTACCATAACTAAGAGCATATAATAATGGGTTTGTTTTTGCTTTTTGCTT
>NW_008348613.1:3979886-3999319 GCF_000622305.1 Nannospalax galili
CCTAAGAGCTGCTTGGTAGGGAACTCAATGCCAGATAGAAGAGACCTCCCTCAGAGTGACAAACATGCCATACACCATTCATCAAAGAAGGTTCTTTTTCCAAAAGATGGAGGCTACTGTAGAGTTGCACATCTGGTCAGGCACAGAGAACATACACCTGGGAGATGCCCAATACTAGGTGACACATCTGCAGTTGAATCTCAAAAACTAAGGCTAGTGGAACATAGCAGAATAAGGGACAAAGAGAGGGCTAATGCTCCCCTCAACTCTCACCAGTTAAAGCTTCGATGTACATCAAGAGTATGATACACACAGAAGGCCATGACTGGCCAAGTTTTGGAGAACAAGAGATTGTAGAGTACAGGATGGGACTCCTATATAGAACCTCACCCACCCACGGCTCATGGACCATTGTAGAAGAGAAGGCAGAAAGACTGTAAAAGCCAGGGCTGGTTCATGAACATATCGAGGCAAAGGCTTTCAGGCCACTGGAGGCTTGCTCATGTGAGCCTGAGGCAGTGGTGGCATCTAACACGGGACCCATGCCAGCTCAATTAAACAAGGGTTCAAAGAGGAGGTGAGAAATAAGTGGCCAGCCAGCACTAGACTGAGAACTATTTGAGACTGGTTGCTGCTGGGTGAGGGAGAGTATGACTTACATACAACCACTGGTTGGACTGACTAGATGCCAGTGGAAGCATTTCCACTGAAGGACACTTGGGTACAAATTAATATGACTCAGCATGTAGGGTGGAAGTCATAGGGTTTTGTTGGGGCATGGGGGAGGCATGGATGAGGCACGGATGGGGGAAGGTGTCTGAATTTGGATGGGAAATGTATGAAATTTTAAAAGCTCAATAAAAAATAAAAAATAGTAAATAAATGGAAAAGAAACTATGTGATGAGGCAATTTTATAATTTTTATAATTTTTTCTAACTAGTGTTGTTACTTTTTGTCAATTGTAAACATCTGGAGTTTTTTTCTTTCATGTTAAAAATGTTTTTCTTAAGATTTTATTTATTTTTACTTCATATGCACATATGTAAGTGCACCACAATGCATGCCTGGTGCCCACAGAGGCCAGAAGAAAGGAGGGTGTCAGATCACCTGGAACTAGAATTAGGGTTGAATGTTAGCTGCCATGTGGGTGCTGGGAATTGAATGCAGGCCCTCTGGGAGAGCAGTAAAGACCTCTTAGCCAGCATTTCTCCAGTCCTTTATTTGCACTTATTACTATACTTATTTATTGGAGGTGGGGCATGCATGTGCTGTGGTGCATAAGAGGTAAGAGGACAACTTTGAGAGTCAGTTCTCTACTTTCACCATGTAAGATCTAGGAATTGAACTCAGGTCAACAGGCTTGGTAGGAAATGCCTATACCATCATAGCCATCTCCCTAGCTCTCTATAATATTTTCTGAAGACAAAGCCATTAAATATAAGTATTGATATGATCAAAAAATTTAACTCCTAGCTAGAATATACATAATAATCCACAATTACCAAAGTATCATATCTTAAATGGATATATATTTTAAATTATTATTTTTCTTGAGCATTGAATCAGTCTAAATGATAATATATTTTGGATAAGCCTGGACTTATTGAAAATTCTAGATATTTAGATTGATATTGGTTGACTTATCTAACTTCCTTTTTGCTTTTTATTCACAAAATATCTGGAATTCTTTTTAATGTTATGCTTATTTGGATTCTTCCAATTGTTATAAAAATGTAGCAGGCAGATGCTGGAGAGATGATTTAGTAGTTAATGGAACTTAGGTTCTGGTTGATGACCAAAGTTCAATTCCCAGCACCCAGGTCAGGTGACCCGTAATCACCTGTAATTCCAGACCCAGTGACTCCATCACCCTCTTCTGGTCACCATGGGCACTGCATACACACACACACACACACACACACACACACACACAAACACAATTAAAAAAAAACAACTCTCTCTAACATGCATCACTGTGTCTGATCCCAATGCTGCATGTTAATGAATGAACAATAAACAAATAAGTTAGACTGTTTTTCTTTCTGAGTTTTTCCTGATCCTTAACTTGTGGCATAATTGGATATGCATCTCAATCTCATGAAAGAATATAGAATATTTTTGCACACACACAAACACACACACACACACACATATATAGTGACAGTTTCTAAACAAATTGAATCAAAACCAAAATCTTATGTGCCATTTATTTCCCAGTAAGTCTTACCTTTGGCCAGTCAAATCAGCCAGCTCCAACATGCTTGCAATGACTGTACTGTATGATGTGACAGGAGTATTGTGTGTTATATATTTAGTTTGGCCACTGAGATCTGACATTCACTCACTTTAACCTGTACTCTGGGAAACCAACTCCCATGGCCTCTGCTTTCAGGTTTCTCATGTGTTGATACAAAGGAAGCCCTGGGAGGCCAACAGGCCAGAGGATGAGGCTGGGGATTTATTGCAGGCTTCCTACTCCCTCCATTTATATACATTTGCCTGGCTCTGGCTGTGCCCTTCAACTGACAGCCACTCCTCTCAAGGAGGTCTTCTCTCCTCCACTTTACCCTCCTGCACTCTGGGTCCCAGAGGATTCTATTCAAGAGGATAACAACTCTAATGCTATTACAATTTCTTTACTGAAATATAGCTTCTGTTTTCTGATTATATTTTTTAAATGCTCCCTTTGTAGACAAACCCTCTCCAAATTCTCACAAATTCTCTTCTCTTGTGACTCTGGTGGATAAAATTATTCAATTTTCCCTTGATGATTGTGATGGCTAATCCTGGGTGTCAACTTCACTGGATCTGGGATTAACTGAATCTCCTACACTGTGGATTTCACGTCTCCTACATTGTAGATTTCACGTGTCCTACATTGTAGAGTTCACATATCCCCTTGTACTGTAGATTTCACATGTATGATGGCTAATCCTGGGTGTTGACTGGATGTGGGATTAACTAAAATGAGAGATCTTCTTGATTGGATCATCTAAAGGCAGAAGACACACCTTAAATGTGGGTGCTACCTTCTGATGGCAGCTGGTATAAAAGACCAAGGCAGAGGAGAACACGGGGCTTTTTGCGGCTTGCCTTCTCTCTCACTGGTGAGTTTGTCTTGCTGCTGTAGACTGAAGACTACTAGCCTATCTCTTGGAATTCATCAGACCTTCAGTGCCAGATTGGGACTACTGAGACATCCAGCCTCGTGGACTTAGCAACTACAGATTCTCAGCCTCTCCAGTGTGGTGCAGCCATTGTTGGACTACTCAGACTCTATCCTGTGGGCTAAGCTGATAAATCCCTATACATATATATTCATTCTACTTATTTTGTTTCATTGGAGAACCCTGACTAATATAATGATAAACATGAAGTTCATTTTCAGTATTTTTTCTGAAATAAACATGATTGTACATATATTCATGAACACTAGTACTTTATTTATGTAAAATATAAGCCCAAAATGGCAATACCCATTCATATTGAAGTGTAGTTTTATGCTTCCATATATTTTTGTTAAACTTTTTAAAATGTCAAAAGGAATTCATATTTACAATAGCCATTTAATTGTTATTTAGTTTCTGATTGATTTTCTAATAGCAATTTTATGATTTACTGCATACCAGATACTCTATAAAGGGCACAACAAATACTATTCTATATAATCCAGTGTATGAAGTTTCTTATTTCCATGTATTTTTACCATTACTATCTGTTATTAGTCATATAATTTTGTCAGTTTGGAGTGTGTAAGATAATGCATTTCCTTCTTGTGTATAAATGAGATCAAGCATCCGTCTGTATATCATGTATCTTGTCTAATTATATTTCCTCTTAAACAAACTGTCTATCCATAATCTTTGCCTTTAATGAGTGTTTTATAAATTAGACAAATAATATTGGGAAGAATTGGTGACTAGTTGGAATCCACAAAATTTAATAAACTTTAAAATATATCCCAATTTTCAAATTCAATAATTATGTACAATGTGAGATCACAGACTTGCCCAACTCAAGAAGGCATATGCTGCTTTTACCTACAGCTGGTTTTCCTCACTGGAGTGTAATCAGAAGGAATGTGCATATTTCCATGACAGATCCCAGACATTTGTGCATTGAGGAGCTGTGAAATATCGTATACTTTTCTTCAATGTTGTAAAGTAACTGACTCTAGTGGGTAGGTGTGTAAAATGTATTGATGTGAATTGAAAAGAAACAGAATAATTTAAATAAAAATCATTAATTTTACAAATAAAAAACTCAGTAAGAACAAAACCCTGGAAAAGTCAAATTACGCAAGGAGTAGTTGAGTGTTAGAAAACTGCAATCATTCATTTGAATGTACAACAGGTCTGTAGGGAAAAATCAGGTCTAGAAATCAGGTGCCCTGACTTTTTTCTCTCATGCTGTTTGTGTTTTCTGTACCTCAGGAAACCTTGTCCAGAGGCATTTTGTAGATCATGAAGAAATGAAGCAAAGGCATGAAAAATAAATTCCTCATGAAATCTTTAATTTCCACAAACCTAAAACTTCTTTTCTCTTTACTCAGGGTTCAGCAACAGAGGTAATAGTCAAAACAAGCATATAATATTTTTAGCTAAAAGATACCAGATGAGAAATACCTCCTTTGAAGGGGAAAATTCAAGACTGTGTATTTGCTCACACACCAAGCATATCACTCTGCTACACCACATAAATTTTTTGATGGTGACATTGAAAAAGCTCCAGGTCTGCTAAGAATAAGTTATGCTAAGCTAGCATGAGCAATAATAATGGAGTCCACATCAGGAGAAACATCAAATGACAGCATCCTAAAGCTCTTCTTAATACCAAATGCTTCTTATTAATATTAATGGGGATTCAGGAAAAGCCCATTATTTTTAGACTTTTAAACTATAAAACAGTCAATTTTTCATTATGTATGTAGCCTAGTACCTAGTACTTTTGTCCATGGCTCTTTTTCTTTATCTAAAAATTTATGGTATGGCACTTGGGAGACAGCAGCAGGGTTTTCTCAAAGAAGTCTATGATGCCGTTATTGGTAATCTTTGTTACTATTATAAGATTTGCAATTATCATGGAAACGCCCTTCTGAGCATTTCTGTAATAGGATTTCCAGGCATATTTAACTGAGGAGGGAAGAGTTGCCCTAATGTAGGCAGTACTATTCAATAGACTTGGGTTCCAGGTTGAATAAAAAGGGTCAAAAGGGAGGAAAACAGCTGAGTTCTAGCATTTATCTTTCTCTTTTTACTGGTCATGGATGCAATGTGATCATCTCCTTCATACATCTGTAACCATGACATTGATGCCATGATAGACTATACCCCAAACCATGAGCCAAAATAAACCCTTCCTCCCTTAATTTATTTCTTGTTGAGTATTTCACAGGAAGAAAAGTAGCTAACTTTTGTATGTATGTAAACAAACTAAAAATCTATATAGCTCAAATATATAGAGAAATGCCCTTCATAACTATGGAAGCTCAAAATCGATTTTAAATTAAGTAATAGTGGTAAGTATATTCTATACAGAGCATGAAGAATATTTTGTATATTATGTTTACCTCAAATCTGTATCAGTTCTCTTTCTCACTAAGAAGGTTAAGCACATTCCCTCTGAGTGTACCAAATATATCTGACCAGAAACATAGTGATATTTCTGTGGACCATGGAACCTAAGTATAAGCTTTATGGATTTGAGAAGAAAAGCAGAATTTGAGGTAACATAGACCCTAGCAAGATTTTTCATTTCATTATTCTTCTAGCTCATAGTCAAGACTCAAAGGAAACTTGAAATTCACAACTGCTCTCAAAATGCATGAGAAGAATGCAAAAGAAGGTCCTCTGGTTCTTATCTGAAGCCTGCAAGAGGGGTACCAGCTCAGAGCAATAAAGGAACTGCTTTTGTTTTATTCGTAGTGTTTTTTTTTTAATTCTTTTATGTTACATACATGGATACAATGCGTCACTAATCATACCTATCATTTCCTCTCTCCCAGTTTTTGTTTCAAATTTCTCCAACTTTATGCTTTCACTCCAATAACTCCTAAGGTTGTAGGGCAGTGATGACATTGGACATCTGACAATAACCTAAATCTCAAAGAAAGTTAACCATCCCTTTGTCCAGAGGAAAATATTTTAGAACATGGAAAGAAACTTCACTGATATTTTTTAACATTCTGCATTCTTATTACTTTGTCTCAGAAGCATTCAATAATTGGGTGAATTATATGGGCAAAGCTCTGAGGTTTTAGGAGGAAATCTGGGAAGCAGGGAACTTGTGAGACAAAATATCCTTTGGAAAGAATACGCATACTATCCACATGAAGTCAGTTTAAAGAATTCAAGACTGTTTAATGAACAATTATTAAAGATAATTTTTTTAACTTATGATGTCATCAATTGATAAATTATATATTTTTTTTTACAAAATTTAACCACCATACAAGATCAAAACTCTTAGCTCATTAGGAATAACAATGTACATCTTTTAAATGAAAACAATAATCTACATAAAATACCCTATAGGAAAGATAAACTTTAATGTTGGAAAATTTAGTTGATTTCCCATAAGATATGGAATAAGGCAAAGATGTTTAAGCCCTTCAGTCCTGTGTTGCTTGTATATATGAGGCATTGTAATAAAGACAAGAAAAATTATCAGAAATAACTAAGAAAGTAAGAATTAAAATAGTTTCGTATATTGTGTCCTCAAAGGGCCTGGTTCTTCTGAGGCCTGGCCTGCAGCAGAGCATTGACTGTAGAGAGTCAGCCGCGGAAGGAGGGGTTCGGTGCCATCTTGGACAGAAGTGGTGCATGCGAAAAAGATGTCCCTGGTGTCTCATCCACTTGGACCCTAGAGGGGACATTTACCTGCCTGGGGCAAGACTGTGGGCCCACAACTTAGACGAAAACTAACGGAGATGGGGTGGGCCTGGAACCGATCTAGAACAGAGGGCTGAGCCCCGCAGAGCTGGATACCAGGTGTCAGGTGTTTATCACTCTCCTCTCCCCCCAAAGATATAACCTATGAAAAATTCACATAAAGATATGTTATGTGGTTTGTCTAATGGCGCCAGGGGCAAGGGAACCTAGAAAACTCAGGCGACAAATGCAGATGCCAATTTTCTGTATCCAAAATTATTTACAGAAAATGCATGAAACTCCTAAACTTAACATACGCTGACAAGGTGAGCATAAAAATTCAATGGCATCCTGATTTCTAGTAGTAAACTCTTTGTTATGCAAACATAATTTACATTCGCTTAGAAAATTCTGTAGGTACACGTTTTTGATACACATTATTTACACTGAAACTTTCAAAACACTGATGAAAGAAGTAAAAAAGAAAAAAAACACACATAATCCATATAGCATAGAAGACTAAAACTTCTTTAGAAGTCAATACTCCATTAATTTATTCATATTAATCTAAAATCCAAATCAAAGACACCCTAATATCTCACTACAAAATTATAACAGCAGAAAGTAACAACAATAATAAAAAGAAATTGCAGCATACGATGGCAAAGATGTGAAGCAAATGGACCTCTTCTGCAGTGTTAATGGGAAGCACAATGCTACCCTCGCTCTGGAGAGCAACTCTCCATACCACTCAGCTATGCACCATATAGAAATGTATGCATATATTGACACATATGTATGAACATCAATTTGCTGCAGAGCATCCTATTTGCAATTATCAAAATCATTAAGTAATCCATGCATGCTTCTCTGGTGAATGACTAAGTACACTGGTATACCTGTGCAAATAAAAATACTCAGCCAAAAAAGAACAAAATGTTGGTACTATTGACACAATAGCACTAGAATATATTAAAAGTATCATAATGAATCAAAAGAGACTCTCAGGGAACTCTATTAACATGAAAGTCTAGGAAAAGGAAAACTAATGAAATAGGGAAAGATTCACATTTTTGTCTGGATTTAGGCATAGAAGTGATTTGATTACAAACTGATGCCCCAAATAGTAATTTGGGGCAACACATATTTATGTAGAAAGTGATCACACAAATCTATTCATGTGTTTTCACTGTTCAAGGTTTATTTGATGTTTGAGTTGGCATGACACTTGGATAGCTGGTTGTATTATCCATATGCAGATTTTACTTTTTACATGCTATTGCAATGTACACTGATACACAGATAATACACAAAATAAGATCCTTTAGAATGGTTACGCACAAGATGTGCAGTAATGGATTTATACACTAGTTCTCAGGATGTGACTAATTGGAAAAAAAATTACTGGCATGTTTGGTAAAATTATATAGCACACAGTAACACATCCCGTTTGAAGGGAACTGGAGCCTGTACAAAATTGGTAATGGTGTCTCAAGATGATGGAACTCTTTCACATTAACTAGTTTACACCTACACAAATACATTTAACATCAGGATATATCTGTGGGGGTTTCAAACAATTAGGAATTAATGTTTTCCTAGGCCATCTTAATACAACTGCATTCATCACAGCTCAGATGAAAAGGAAAACATGTACGATCTCCAGCAGAAAGCCTGCTACAGCTCGTACAGTAAAGGCAGCAACAGCTAAAGACATTAAAACTGGAGCTCTTCCCGGAATCCCCAGAGCTCTTGTGTGCTCTTCTTCAGGAGGGCCTCCTCTTCAGAGGTCAGAGTCAGCTTTACAACATGTTAGATCCTGTTTTGTCCAAGAATGCAGGGCACTCCGGGGTAGACCTCATCTTTTATTTCATAGGAGTCTTAATCATGGGGTAACTTGGATGCACTCGCCTATTCTTCATTATACTCTCTGCCAATCTGCCACAGAGTCCCAATGGTTGAGGACTTAAAACCTTTCACTTTGAGATCACCTCTTAGGCACTGTCAACCACCTGTTTGTGAATCGGCTTCCACTGCTTCTTAACTGCTTCGGTGCCCAATTCTGGGTTCAGATTCTGCAGTGGATCCCAGCAACGTTGTCATCACTCCACACAGACACATTTGAGGCCCCATGCTCCCCAAGGACCCATCTGTGACAATTTAGAAGCTGATTCTCCCATCAGGCAAAGGAATAGGGCTAAATCTAGACTGCAACCACTTCCAACAAGCCAGTTTTGGGGAAAGCCACTTATCTTCCAAGCCAAGTAGGTCAAAAATATCCACTGGGTGTGAAACAAAAGCAACTTGCAGTTTGGACTGTACTTCATAACATTAGGGATGAAGAACTTGAAGATGTTCACATTATGCCAAACCAAATTAAGATGACTCTCCCTTTCTTGTTGCTCTGTCCCAGCTGTGATGATGACCAGTTTGGAGTTTTGGATCACACTATATAGTCTATGCCAGAGACAATTTTTGGAGTTTTAAGCAAAAGGCTGCCATGCTAGAGATCCACCGTCTCTCCCTACAGTTTGTCTTCTATGTCATCAACATAGAGTGAGTTCATCTGCCAAGTTCTTCTTTAAGATACTGATAGTACAAGCCATGCCGATAGTACCAAGCCCAACAACTGTAAGCTTGTTCTGGTGGACATGTTCTTCCTTCAGAAGATTCACAGTCATCTGATCCTTGAGGCTTGCCATCCTACACTTGGAACCAAAAGAAAACAGGATGAATGATGGGCTGGGCAGTGTTAGGGGGCAAAGAATCTGAACTGGGCACCAAAGGCTACTTTCTTCAAATTTAACTCACATAAAATTTGAAACAGAAAGTCAGTTGTAGCTACATAACTTTACAACTACAATGAAAATCTTTTATCATAATCTTTCTTTTCTTTTATTCTGGCAGATAGAAGAAAATACACTATTTTAATTAATGTGATTTCTAAGGGTTATATAGCATTAAAGTTGTGCCTGCCATTCGTAAATGTAAATATCTTGTGGTATACTTCCTATAACTAGAAATGTCTATGGTTTTCTATAACTCAAGATTTATACACTATGGATTTAAGTATATGTAACAAACATCTCTAATTTTCTATCAGTGTATCAATGTATTTGACAACAAAGTCTACAAAATTAGTTGCTCTGATTTTATGTACAGAAGACAGATGATAAGATAGATGTTCAAAAACATTGTCTTGAAATATGCTTTTTATTTAAAAATGCTCCCTTTAAGTAATTACAAATATTTATGTCATGATAAAGTTTTTCCATAAGAAAATCTGAACTTCTTTACATTACTTCCGTTCCTTGTTTCTTCAGGAGAACAGGATTTGAATTGCAATTGAGTAATCTGAACTGTTCTTTGGAATTTATCTTCTGAATATTCCACCCAAGCATCAAAGAATGCACTATTTTATTCAGCACCCCATGGAACTTTCTTAAAAATTGACTATGCACTGGGGCACAAGACAAACCTCAACAAATACAAAAAAAATTTAAATAATTCCATGTGTTCTATCAGACCACAATGCAGTAAAACTTAAAATCAACACGAGAAAAAGCTCTAGTCACTACATGAACTCATAGAGATTAAACAGCACACTCCTGAATGATGAATGGGTCAAAGGAGAAGCTAAGAAGGAAATAAAAGTATTCCTGGAATTCAACAAAAAGAACAATACAACAGAACAAAACCTCTGGGACATTTTAAAAGCAATCCTAAAAGGGAAGTTTATAGCTCTAGGTGCCTACATTAAAAAATCAGGAAGAGCACAAACAAATGACCTAACACTACAACACAAGACTCTGGTAAGGCAAGAACAAATGAAACCCAAATCCAGCAGAAGAGAAGAAATAACAAAAATCAGAACAGAAATTAATGCAATAAAAACAAAGAACAGAAATTAATGCAATAAAAACAAAGAAAACAATACAAAGAATCAATGAATCCAAGAGTTGATTCTTTGAAAAGCTAAAGAAGATAGACAGACCCTTACCTCAGTCAACCAAAAGAAAGAAAGAGCAAATCCAAATCAACAAACTCAGATGAAAGGGGAAACATCCAAACAGACACCCAAATATATCCAGAACTTTATAAGGGAATACTTTAAAAACCTATATGCTACTAAATTTGAAAACCTAAAAGAAATGGATGGGTATCTCAAATCATGGGAATCACCAAAGCTAAACCAAGAAGAGATGAATAGTTTAAACAGACCCATAACATATAAGGAAATAGAAACAGTAATACAAAACAAATTATAATGATAAAATGATAATTCAAAAAATTCAAAATGATGGAAACACAGGGAGAACTCCCAAATTCCTACTATGAAGCCAGAATCACTCTAATACCAAAACCAGAGATACAACTAAAACACAAAACTATAGACCCATATCCTTAATGAATATAGATGGACTTTAGAGAGATCAACCAATAGTAAAATTCACAACTTCTACTTGCAACTACAATAATTTTCCTGGTGTGACAATTTGGTTGGGTTAGGCTCTCTAGTTATACCGTTTAAGTAAATATTAATTATATTGGTATCATGATATTATTTATATGTGTTTAAACTTGAGAATTGGTTGATTAAAGCAATGGAGATTTGACGACATTACCTGACTTGCACAGAAAGGAGTTCAAAGCAAAGTTGAGATATCACTAATGTAGGCTTATAAGTCTATTCTTTAAAATGATTTTTTTGGTAATTTATATTTCCTGGTGATTCTGTTTCTTTGGCTTAAACTTCACTGATGTAATTTCTTGAATTGTAATCAAGAATAAAATATGAACCAATGAAATAGAGTTCGAGCTTAATAAATTGTAGTTCTACCCTCAGTGAAAATAAATAACATCTTAGAAATTAATTAAAGTCAGAGATTGCAGGTCATTACTACAAGGTATCCGTTTAGCTTTATTAATGTTTATTGTATGAATGACTTTTATAAAATGGACATAATCTGAAATAATGACTTTTAATTAACCTTGACAAACTCACTGAACCATGTTCTCCTGTGTCCTGAACATCTACTCTTGCTTCTTGGTAATCTAGTTGTTACTCCACCCAAAAGATAATGAATGAATATGGGTAAGCTTGAAAATTAACACATCAAAGTGCTAAAAGGCAGTTAATGCATCTTCATTGAAAACGAAGAAGATGAAGAAATAATGATTGACCTTCTGTATAGGAGATGTTTTAGACCTATGGATGGAAGAGCAAGATTGTCTGATATGATTAGGATGGATCCAAGCTTATATTTCCCCAACTGAAGTTGGAGGAATGGTTTTGAATACAATTATGAGTGAAATCTGACTCAGGAACACAATCCCAGTTGTAGTTCCAGAACACAGTTTCAGGACATGGTTCCAAGACACCTTTGGGGACATGGACGTCCTCCGAGGTCAGGTCCACACTTCAAAACTAAAGTTAAGAATCAGTCTATTCATTTAGGTAATTGTACTGTGGTATGGTAACCCCATAATTTATTATTTCTATAATGTACTTTTCTTAATAAAAGTTTAGCCTTTGCAGACTTACTTGATTCCATATTTGATACTTTAGATGACTATATAAAAGTGCTGATGCAGAAACACAACTCTCACATCAAAGGGAATAAGAGATATTTTATTCTGCAGCCAAATATGGGTGACAATGGCCTGGGAACACAGATTTAGGTTACGCCGAATTCCATGTTCCATTTGTTACATGAAGATTTTGTTGTAACAGAACAAAGAAAATGACAAATCAAAACACTTTACAGATACATTAGTAGAAGCATTAAGTAGACATATACAGCAGAAGACAACACTCAGCTGTAGACCTCAGAAGCTATCTGATGGCATTTTGTTGGTGGAAGCTAGTGGTCTGCTAAATTAATACATTCCTAAAGGTTTTACCTCTTAGTCACAGAATATTAAGGTAGAAGCAAAGGTGGGCAAAGGGTGGCTATTTCAGAGGGGGGGGGTGCTAAAGATGGCCAAAGACAAATGGTAATTAGGCTCTGGGCCTGTAACTTTCCAAACTCTCCACAATCATTGAAGTTCTAATCAGTTGATCTGCCTTTGTAGAATGTTCAGTTTTAAGATGCAGGGAACTTTTCTTCACAAAAGTATGTATTATATATGTGCTCATGTAAGCTAATATTAAATAGAGGACTGATTTTTAAAAACAGTTATTTATTATTTTTATTTTATGTGTTTGAGTGTATTGCTTGCATGTATGTAAGTGCACTTGTGTTGTGCCCATGCAGTCAGAAGAGGGCACTGGATCCCCTAGAACTGGAGTTATGGACAGTTGTTAGCCACCATGTATGTACTGAACCTTGGTCCTTTGCAAGAGCAGTCAGTGCTTTTTACAGCTGAGCCATTTCTCCGGCAGCCCCAAGAATACTGACTTTACTAACAACTCTTAGTATTTTAATATGCGACATGGAGATTTTCATTTAAATCAAAGATAATAGGAAAAAGGCAAATTCTAAAGAGAAGTATTAAAGTCCCCTTTTCTTTGCCACCCCTCTCATATAGTTAAAAAGTCAGAATACTCTAATTTATTCTCATACATTATCTTCCAGGAGTTTTACCAAAAATATTTGGGGTCTTCAGAAGTCTTTTGTTTTCATCTTGCTCTAAGAGAACAATACCACCATACTTCAGAATCCAACACATTAGAGGTGGCAATGCTGCTTATTAATCCAGACCCAATTCCTAAGCACTTAAAAATGGTTAATAGAACATTCCAGTGAATTTCTCATTTCTATTCTCTTAAATGGGCCTCACTTTAAATAAGACTGTTTTTATACTTTCCGTATCAAATACATTTCTAAAAGTTATCTCTTCACATTTGAAGCTCATATCTCAGTAGGATAATTCCAATCCGTGCTGATGAAGACAAAGTGGCAGCATGTCTCCTGTCTTACTGAGTAGTTTTCCATACATTAATATTATCTCTGGTAAGTTTTGATGATACAGGCTCCAAAAAGTTTCTCTTAACTTAACCTTCATGGGCTATGTGTCTGATTTGCTATAGCGATGACATTTGATCAGGATTTTAAGCTCCAAGGGTTTCATTAGGGAGTTGAAAATCATCCTTGAGATCAATACTGGAGGACACTGAGTGAGGTATATGAATAAATCATGTGGTGGTATCGATAAATTTAAACTACTGAATATAAGAATTTAATATTAAGGTTTTATGTCTAGATTTTCAGTAAGCACTGCTTAAATAACATAGTACTACTATAAGCTGTTTTGCAAAAGTTAAGCTATTTATTAATAGTACTGATTGAATACTTAAGTTGTGTGCTCAAGATAACTAGCTGACAGCCTTTGGGGCCCAGAGAGATGCTGTTACCTATACTAAGAAGAAAAAATTGATTAGTAGACTGATGGGATTTTTCATGCAACTCTCTAGCTTGAGGGATTTTAAGACTAGCCAAAAGTAGTGTATTCAGTTGAACAACGTAAAAGCCAAATTTAGTAAGATAAATCTGCTGTTGATATCAGGGACAGTGACTTTGAGCACAACATTTCTAAGTACAGTATTTGTCTCCTCTTCATTATAACCTTTGCCAGCAGAGAGAGAAAATAAAATGTGGTGATTTGATTACAAATGTCCCTAATAAGATCACGGGCAATCATAGTGCAAACTGCATTTTGTCCAACTTCAGAAATAACATTTTTTTTTGGTCTTTTTGAGACAGGGTCTCCCTGTAGCCCCAGCTGTCCTGGAACTCACTATGTAGACCAGGCTGGCTTTGAACTCACAAAGATCCACCTGCCTCTGCCTCCCTAGTGCTGGGATTAAAGGCGTGCACCACCCCGCCAGGCTAGAAATAACAATTTTAACACTATTCAAAATGCAAAGTCCAAAGTCTTTTCTGAGACTCAAAGAAATCTTTTAATTTTGATTTCTTTACAATGAAAATCAAATGGTATATGTCAACATACAATGATAAAAAAAATACATCCCCATACCAAAAGGGAAGAATGGGCAGAATGGGAAGATACTGGACTAAAGCAAGACAAAAACCCAGCAGACCCAAACAACAAACCCTCTATCTCCATGACCAATGTGTTTAGTTTCAAATGGCTTAGTGACTCCATACCTCCAGCTTCTCTCTCTCTCTCTCTCTCTCTCTCTCTCTCTGATTCTACTCCATGTTTGCAACTCTCCTTGGGAACTAACTCATGGTTCTGGCATCTTCACATTTTGGAGTCTCTGCTGCAACCTAGACTTCACATTCACAACTTCACATGATGGGCTTTCAGGGCCTCCAACCTTTCAGGGCTTTCTCACACTGATTTCGGCACTGCCGTGTGTTATCTGTCTTCACCAGCTGTCTGAAACCATGGGTGAAGAATCCATGATGCCACGCTGTTGCATCTTTCATGCCTCCAAAGCCTACATCATGTAGAATACACTGCCAAGTTTGGCTGCCAGCTTTGGATGGGACGGTCTTCCCTGGAATTACATTTGCAGCAGCTTTTATTTGCAGTTGCTTTCCAGGAGCATAAACTCCTTAGGACTTTCCTTTTCACAAGTTGGAAACTTAGTGGAGTGGGATCTTACCCTGAGAGCACTATTTTCAATGTTCCAGTGGAGGAAGAAGCTCCCCTTTAATGGTGCTAATCTCTTTAAGAATTATAGTCTGTCTTTCTGCAAATACCTTATCTGAAACATTAAACTTCTTTGTGCTCTATTTTTTCCACAATGAATATTATATATTTCTTTTTGCTTCATTTACTCTATTTCATTATAAATCTGTATGAGTTATCAGTGGTAACTCATGTCACAGACTCAGCATTATGCTGTTTTGAAATTTTTTTCACCAAAGAAATTAGTTCATTACTTTTTATTTTTTGAGGCAAGGTTTCCCTGTAGTCCCAGCTGGCTTGGAAGCATCTATGTAGACTAAGTTGGCCTTGATGTTATACAATCCGCCTGTCTCTGTCTCATGCATACTGGATTTAAAGTTATGTTCACACACCTGGCTCTAGTACCTTGATTTTTAATTTAGCCTCAGGTAAGTGCTTAGGACAAGGGCAGAAGGCAGACAGAGTCTTTACCAAAATATTATAGCAATGTTTTCTAGGCCAGTTGCTGTTGAAGCACTTCCATGGCTAGGAAATCTCTTGAGTTGGGACTCTATATTCCACATTATTCTTAGGGCTACTATCTTCCAGGCTCCTAATAAAATGGCCAGTTGTGCTCTGCTTTTAGCATCCAACTGCTCTTCTAGTTCAAAATTCCAATGTCATCTATAATTCTAAAAAAAAAAAAAAAGATTAGTTTCTTCAGAGCATCAACCCCTTCTATGGTACCAACTTCTATACTAGTTACTTTACTGTTGCTGTGATAAAACACCATGACCAAAAGTGACCTATAGAAGAAAGAGATTATTTTGGCTTATAGTTCCAGAGGGAGAGTCCATAATGGCATTGGAGTTATGGCAGCTAGGCCATAGGTAGGCATGGTCACCAGAGCAGGAAGGTAACAAATCCCATCTCCAACTGTAAACAATCAGAACAAGTGACCTAGCAGTGAGGTGAAGCTATAAATTCTCAAAGCCCAATCCTAGCAGCATACTTAATCCATAGGTTTATGTATTTGAATCCTTGACCTCCAGTTCATGTAGCTGTTTGGGGAGACTTAGTCGTCCTAGAGGAAGTATGTCTCTGGGTGTGGGGTTCGAGAACGTATAGCCTCACCCCACTTTCAGTTTATTCTTTCTGCTTCCTGGGGATAGATTGAGATTTGGTCTCTCATAATCCTGCTCTGGCATGTCTCTCCTACTATCATGGACTCTCTAAAGAAAATTAAAGAAGAAAGTAAAAGCGAAATAAACTCTTCCTTGACTTTCTGTTGGACATGGTATTTTATTACAGAAACATAAATTAGATAATGAAAACTTCATGACTTCCTTGTAAGTATGTGCTGAGGAGAGTGATGCAGAAGGAAAGTTATACTAAGAGATTTATTGAACAGTGACATTTAATGAGCACCCCTAAATGACCTCAGTGCATTATATATGTGTATTTATAAATGTATATATATATATGTCTATGACAATAATAAAGAATTAGACAAAAAATACAGAAGGAGTTGAGGGGACATGGGAGAAGTGGGAGGGGATTGAGTGGGATGGAAGTAATGCAAATAAAATACCCATGCACACTCAAAACAAGAAGAAAATATACCATGGATATGAATGTGTGTGTGCACACACGCGTGTGCATGTGTGCACGTGTGCACATGCATGTATATCAGACCTACCCACAAATAACTCTGAAATTGTCTAGAAGAATCCCAGGCAGTTTTATCAAACATGATAACATATATATATATATCAAAAACTGACTAGTCAATGAATTCTATGAGCTAGATTCACTCTCAAAAGAAGGAAGAGAAAAACCCCACAAAGTGGTCAAAATGGATGCCATAGGACAGTGCTACAAAAATAATCATAAGAGGGGCCTGGAGAGATGGCTCAGTGGTTAAGAACACTGAATGCTCTTGCAGAGGACCTGGGTTCAGTTCTCAACACTATAACAATAATCAAAGAAGAGGACAGACATTGAGAGGGTATGCAGGGGTGATAAGTGGAGTTGGAGGGGGACCAGGAGGGAAGTAAATAATACAAATATAATGGTCATGTATGAAATTCTCAAAAATTAAAAAAATAAAGTAAGTAGACATCTCTTGCAAGTCAGGTAAGGTGTAGAGCAGCTGTGCTTGAAATGAACTTTATAACTCAGAAGAAAACTGAGTAGGCAGCAGAAAAAAGTTATAGTTTCTTTTGCATAGTAGTCACAAATATAATCCTCTACAATGTGTATTTCATAAACTAAGGATTAGTTAAATCTCTGAATAATTAAGCAGTAGCTGCCTCCTTATTAGCACACAAAATAAAAAAGGAGGGCTATTTTTGAAATCTGCTACACCTAAGTAGAATGAAGTGATTTATAGGAAATTCACACAGCTGAAATTGAGCTAGAAAACCAAGATAAATTATGAAAATAATAATATCTTTGAGGGCATGAAAGAGTTGTGGGTTTAGGCCAGAATAAGGAGACAGAATTTTATGAGAAAATTTTAGAGAAAATATTCAGTGATGAGCTCAAGATTTTCAGTTGTCTTTCCTAAGTATGATCATTTTCAGTTATACTAAGAGGAACCTGAGGTTCTGTGTTTCCTTCACAGAGAGGCCTGATAAGCTGAGATGAATAAGTCAGAAGAGTTTTAGAAAAGTATCTCACATAAAGAGCAATGCAGTTTTGACACAGCTCTATTTTTTTTATTGGATTGAGTAAATGACTCCTCTACTCATTTGCCTGGCACCTCTATGGTATAAAATAGAACCTAACACCTGACTATTTATAGGGTATTCTTAAGTTTTGGAGGTAATGGTGGGCACATGCCACTGCATGCTTTGAGAGGTCAGAGGATAACTTTGGGGAGTTAGCCTTCTACCATGTAGGTGCTGCAGGTCCAACTCAAGTTGTCAGGTTGACATAAACTCACCTTTATCAGCTGAGCTATCTCACCAGCCACAGCCTTTTTAGTATTTATATGCAATGTTCATTATCACATAAACAAATCATGATGCATGCATAGAGGTAGAACTACATGATCAGCAACAATAAGGAAATACAGAACATAGGATCAGATTTCCAAATGACCTGATATTGGAATCAGAAATCAATCATTGTAAAACAGCTCTGCTCAATATTTTAAAACTCAAAAAATTATAGAAACAATGGAAAAATTGATGGAGTTTCTCACTGGGTAACAAAATCAAATATTATAGAAACAAAATTATAATGTCTGTAATTAAGATATCCATTGGAAGTTTTCATGAAACAGTAGTAAATATTCAAACCATATTACAAAATAATAATAATAACAATAAGCATAACAGATATGCATCTTCCAAGTAGTCTATATGCCATTAATAAAAGGTAAGGGAAGATTAGAGGACTAAAAGCAATTAAAAAGTATATAAAATATATAGTCAGGGTACTCCAGTCAAATTGCTGAATGATGAAGAAAAGGAAAACATCTCAAAGTGGGCAGAAAGTGAAAAACTAGTTTTTGAAAGAACAAAAATAAGAACAATTTATGACTTCTAAATCAGAAAGGAAAAGAATGAGAAGCCATTAATATCTTTAAAATATGAAAATAATTATTAATCTAGAATTCCATACATACTAGAATATTTTTCAAAAACAAACAAAAATTGAATTATTTTTCCAGAAAATTAAATTGAGGATGTATCATAAATATTTAAAAAATACACAGAACCATTAGTTTAAAAAAATTATTTTAGAGAAATATATGCAGTGTATAAAATAATCAGAAACATTATCAATGGTAAATGTTTGTATAAAATTTTAACCAAAATATTTTTGATTGTGGAAAATCAGGTTAATGGCATATGAAATTTGTTGCATAACAGTAGAATAAATTCATTAAAAGTATAATACAAAGTGGGTGAGGGGTTCTTGAAAGTATTCTAAGATATTGAGGGGAAGTGAAAATATTAATAACATAGCATATA
>NW_008348613.1:3999415-3999558 GCF_000622305.1 Nannospalax galili
AATAATAATCATGCAAGTTCAGATGAAATTTGAAAAAGAAAGACTAAGAAATAAAGAATATACTGAAAAACGGGCATCAGTTAAATGATATGTTTAAATCAAACTACAGTAATTATATTAACGGTTAATAGATTAGATATTTT
>NW_008348613.1:3999581-4005143 GCF_000622305.1 Nannospalax galili
TATTTAAATAAAGAATAACTATTTTCAAAAAATACTTTAAATAAAAAGAAATGCAAAAATATAATACATTGAAGCGTAGAATGTTAATAATAACAGTGGAAATGTCAGCAATATGGTAAAACATAAATGTGCTACTGTTGTTCATGTTGTTTTCCATCACTTACCTGCAATGCACTGAATTTGATAACCTTCAACAGTTGAGACTGAGTGGAGATCAGATCCTCAGCTGAGAATGTACAACACATCATTGGAATAAGATTTTCTAGAACTGATACATTCAGGAAAGTAAAAGGAGAATTTTTCTTTGTCCACATTACACTAAGGTGGCATATCCCAGTATTAAAAATAGACTCCTGGCAATTACTAATTTTTCTGTCTGAAAGAGAGAGCTCAGTCAGTGAGATGGTTCAGTGGATAAAAGAGCTTGCTACTAAGCCTGATGACCTGAGTTTGATCTTTGTGGTTGTCCCGACCCGCAGGACAGTCAACGTGGGTACCTGGAGGGAGGAGAGGGGACTGAAAGGGACAAGTGACGTGAAGAATGGAGACAAGACAGGCTTTCTGATCAAGTCTCGTTTATTGAACATCTACAAAGTTTTTATAGTGAGGGAAAAGGGGGAAGTTGGCAGGGATAAATCCATTGAGGCAGAGCAATTCAATTACACCACACGAATTGATCACAGAGTAAATTCCATAGTAACACCACAATTCTATAGCAAGTTATAAATCAATTATAAGGTTACACCTGCATGATTACAAGGTAATGCAAAGATGTTTTCCAAGCAGTTCCATGAGAAATGAGGGAGTCTCTCAAGCGGTAAGTGCCCGAGTTAGAATAACATGTTTGTGTGAGGCATTCACTTATAGTCATCTGGTTAATCTCAAACCAGGCCAGCCTTGATGTCTGAAAAACAGCTCTGCCAGGAATCAGGTCTTGCTATTTCCTGGGGTCGGGGCCTACGGCTCTCCACATGTGGTCAGGGAAAACTGACTTCTACAAGTGGTACTCTGACCTCCACATGCACACTAGGGCACATTAAGTAAAATATAAAGACTATAAATTAACAACAAGAAAAGTGATCCCTTAATAAGCAATTTCTTGGCTTCCTTGCCTAACAAATCTATTTTTTGTCTTCTTACCTAGATAATGAGGGATAAATGTAGCTACCTGACTGAGTTTTCTAGTCAGCTTTCTGTTCCTGTGATTAAAAAAGGTCAGCTTTATGTTGCTAACACAAAAATCTAGTTAGGGGAGGAAAGAGTTTATTTGGCTTACACCTCCACATTATAGTAAATCACTGAGGAAGTTAGGACAGAACTCCAAGCAGTAGCCTGGAGGCAGGAACTGAAGCAGAGATGTTGGAGAAATGCTGTTTACTGGCTTGCTTGCTCATTTACCTTTTTTATACAGCTGAGTCCCATCCCTAGGGATGGCACCTTCCACAGTGGGCTGGGTCCTACGTCAATTAACAGTCAAGAAAATCCATCATACATGCCTACAGGTTAGTGTAACTGAGCAAGTTTGTCAATTATAGGTCCCTCTTCCCAGGTGTCTCTAATATGTGTTAAATTGAAAAAACAACAAAACAAAACAAAACTAGCACACTGGGAGATACTAGGATCACAGGAAAAAGATGAGAACTTTTAATAGATAAGGATGAAATTTTAAGAAGGATTTCATGTCCAAAGGAGGGTTTTATGAACCTAATTAAGAATCCAACCACAAATTGCCTGGGATGCCATCCCTGTGAAGGCTTCCAAGTAGTTCACAGTTCCTGATGCTCAAATAGGTCATGTACCTTACCTCCCTCCCATCCTCACACCTAGGTGATCAGATGTGCTTCAAAAAACTTCAAGCCTTTACACATCACTTAGCATCACCTGTTTCTCTACCTTATGGGGTTTGGAGAATGTACACACATTAGAACTTTGGCATAGCTACAGGGAAGATATCTAATATGCTCACATCTCCCTGGCTGGTTTTAAGAAATGAAAGGAAGATAACCTAGAGAGACTGAATGAGCAACACAGAAATGATGGAAGATACTTTTCTCTGATCCCAGTCAATAAAAACTTAAGGCATAGACTTTTGAATTCAAAAACAGCAGTGGAAACTTTCAAGGAACACCAGCACCCCCCAAAGATTATACTGCGGAGGAAGATAATAGTTTTCAATAACCAATAACTAAGAATAAAATCATATGAAGTGTCATTTAAAGAACTCAAAATACTTGTTTTTAAGGAAGTTCAATGAACTACAGAAGAATTACCAAGTCAAAGAAGCAATACATGAGCAAAATGAGTTTAAAAGAGCTTGAAATTGTAAAAGTAAAAAAGCAGTCATTCTGAAGAAAACAATAAAATAAAATTAATAATATAAAAAATGAACTTCAACAGAGGTCTTGATTAAACAGAAGGAAGAATCAAAAAATACATAAAATATTTCCCAGACACTGGGTAAAAAAAATAAAAGAATGAAAAAAATTCATGAGATTTATGGAATATCATAAAGATTATGTTACACATAATATATTGCCCCACAAAGAGAAGTACAAGAAATATATTTAAAGAATTAATCATTGAGACTATTCCTAATTTTAGGGGAGATATGAAATAAAGGTCTAGAGACACAAAATTTCCTCCAAAAGTTTCACATAAATAGGATTTCATTGATGCACACTGTACATTATATTCAAATTAGTATAGTTGAGAAAAAAAAGGGACTTTGAAAACAGCATAAAAAGACAAAGGAATTATAATAAAACAATCAGTATCTTTCTTAGCAGAAACTTTGCAGACCAAGAGAGACAGGAATGGCAATAAAGCTGCAAAAGGAAAAAAAAATTTATCTTGCTTTGCTAAGAACATGTTTGTGCATTTTACACATACATTTAGCGGATCTTTGAGTTTTCTTTCGTCAATTTCTTTAACATGTAGTATAATATCCATGGATTGCAATGATTTGAGTGGCTAAATGTAAAATTATGTTACAATATTCAAGATACAGGATAATAAAAGGCTAGGTATTCCTCAAGGGACTTTTATCACCTATTCTGAGGAAACTAATGCATTTGCAGATGTATATGTGAGGTCATACTATGTTAGGAATTGTTAAGCTCCTGCTACTGTTTTCATTTGGAATTTAAGCATGACGAAAGGATATATAATTGGGTATCAAGTTGAGAAGGGGTGGACTTGTGACAGTTAATCTTGATTTTCAACTTGACTGAATCTGGAATCAACTAAAAGGCAAGTAGCTAGACATTCCTGTGCAAAAGTTTCTTGGTCAGATTATTTGTACCAGGAAGCCCTCCTAGGACAGTGTGGATAAAGGAAAGGGAAGAAGAAAGCTCTTTTTGCTTTTTGCCTGCTTGCCCTCACTCTCACTGGCAAGTTCATTTACTCTATTGCTGACAATGCTACATTCATTCACTGATATTAGAAAAGAACTTAAGGCTTCTGACAAGGACTAAAGACCAGGAACTCTTCAGTAATTCCTTGGGCTTTCAGTACCCGATTATGACTGCTGAGAATCAAGGCTTGAGGACTGAGCAACTATAAGGTGCTTGGTGTCTCCTATGTGAGACATCCATTGTTGGACTACCCAGATCATATAATGTAAGCACACCTTGTATGTTCCCTTCTATTATATATTCATTCTATTGGTTATCTTCCTGCACATAACTCTGATTAACACAGATCATGATACCAAGAGCTAAGTTGTAGCTGTGATAAACCTGACAAAATGCCCTTTCAGCCTTTCTTTTGTGGGAGAAATGTGGAAGATTTTTGAATATTGGGCTGGAAAGCCCTCGGATGTAAACAGAGATTAGGGCCACTTCATTGGCTCTTGGAAGGTAAGAATGTTGAAAGAAATGCAGACAGTGAAGTCCGATCTCATGAGGTTTCAGAGGACTGTATCACAAACTGCCATAGAGTCAATTTGCCAAGAATCTAGCTTCATTCTGCCTGCATCCTGAGAGCTTGAGTGTTGAATTTAAAGAAAATAGACTGATTTGTTTGGCATAGGAAATTTCAGGATGGAAGAACATTCAGACTGGGGCTGAAGAGGCAGCTGTAACTGATAGCAATTTATCATCAGTTTATAGAAGAATCCATCACTCCACTGAGGGGATAGAAATGTATTTCCTCAGGGTCAGTACATAGAAGCTGACATAGCTGCTGTCCAAGAAGGCTGGCCTCATGAACTGGTAGCATACTTGCACAATGTCATCATTATTATTCTCATGATACTGGTTTTGAAGCCATGAAAGATGCAATAGTGAGTGGCTCATGAAGAGCGTCTGAAGCCAGGCACAGTGTGGCAAGGGTGGAATCATTGTGGAGAGGCTCTAAGAGGCCATTGCTTAAAGTTCTAAAGGTTAAGACTCAGTTGTGATGTAGAACCAGGAATACTGGAGATGCCAGGACCATGGGACATCCACAAGGAGAGCAGGTATGCAGCGAAGGTGGCCAAATCGTGAAAGCTGTGTGTGTGTTGCAGATGACCAAGCTGGAGTGGTATCTACTCAAGCCCATTAAAGAAAGCCCAGAAGAGTATATTATGAGCCTAAGATGTTGGACATGGATCTGAAGGATTTGGTATTTACTTTCCTGGATTTTGGTTTTATTTTTATCACATTTTTCATTTGATCTGTCCTTATTCATTCATTTTAGAATATGCCATCATATGCCACAATATGTTGGAAGCATGTGAGTCTTTTTTTTTTTTTAAACAGGAGTTCACAGTTAAGAGACTTTGGACTTTTAAAGTAGTGGAATTTTTAAAAACTTTGGAGACTTTTTAAAGTTGTTTGATAGGCATGTCCTCCAAACGAACCAGTAACAGCTGAAGGTTTGAACCCTAAGAGATCCTGTAGACAGAGGGAGAGACAGTCACCACAGCGTGCCTCACAGAAGGCTGCAGAGCACTCACAGGCCTCCCAGGAGAGAATTTGGCTTTACATTGTTCAAGATTTTACATTATGAGAGAAACATGATACCTCAGGGGCAGGGTATGTAAGATTGTGTCTTAAGTTGATGTGTTTGTGTGTGAAGTTGACAGAGGGTAGCGTTGTGACAGTTGGTTTTAACTGATAACTATAATAACTAAGGAAGAGAGCCTCAATGAAGTATTGTCTAGATCAGCTCTATGGACCTATGGAAATGTTTGTGGCGATTTGTCTTATGTTCATGAATGTTCATTGAAGTGGGAAGATACACCTTGAATGTGGGATGTACTACTTCATAGGCTGGGCCCTGGGCTATATAAAATGCGGAAAGTGAGCTGGCATAATATACATGCATATGCATTCATTTTTCTTTGCTCTTGATTAGATATAATATGACTTATTTTAAATATCTGCCATCTTGACTTCCCTGGTATGACAGGATATAATCTAGAATTGTGAGTTGAAATAAAAAATATATCTCTTACTATGGGAGGAGTTGGAAGGGAAGGAGTGGGTATGGATTTTGATCAAAACACCTTATATGCATGTATGAAATTCTCAATAAATTTTTTTTTTTTAAGTTTAAACTATATTGGTAATTGTGGTTAAA
>NW_008348613.1:4005229-4005654 GCF_000622305.1 Nannospalax galili
GCAGAAATGAAACTAGAACACAAACATAGAAATAAATACTTTAAAATAAATTCGTAGCTAGACAAGAATAGCGTACGTCCAAAGTAGAATCATAGGTAAAAAACAGTCCCACATTAGAGGCCTGAGTACAGCAAGAAAATATAAACCGATAATAAGGGAGAAATAAGCACTAAGCTAATTTTTAACAAATGATGGATTACCTGGATAGAAAATAAATTAGTAGACATTAGATTTGAGTAATAAATTTAATTGAATGTACTTAACACACATACAAACACCTCTTTTCCAACATCAGAATGTAGATCTTTCTCAAGTACACATGGACTATTCTCTAAGATAAATCAAATATTATGCGGCAAAAAAGCATTAACAAATTTATAAATATTAAAATAATACTAAGTATATTATCATACCTCAATGGTAGG
>NW_008348613.1:4005701-4006835 GCF_000622305.1 Nannospalax galili
ATATGTCTTGATAAAAATTAAATGGCAAGTATGACATACTAAAACCTATAGAATGCAAAAGCAGTTCTAAGAGGGAAGTTTATATTAATAAATTCTTACATTACGGGAAAAAAAGAATCAAACATAATCTAATGTTACACATAAAGGAACAACTGAAGGAAGAAACTGAGTTTTAATTTAGTAGAAAGAAAGGCATAAAAATTAGAAGGTAAATGAACCAAGTGGAGAAGAAAAAGGCATTAGAAAGTATTACTGAAGCTAACAGTTAGTTTATGGGGACATAATAGAAATTTGAGATCAATTTGCTAACCTAATGAAGACAAATGACATAGAAATCAACTATATAAAATTTGGGATGAAAGAAGAAACATTATCATTGCTATCTGTAACATGCAAATGATCAGAAAAGCCTGCTGTGCAGGTACATACCAGAAATAGGATAAACCATAAAATATGATTAAACTCCTTTAAAGACTAAAGTGTCAAAACTGAGTAAGGAAGAATTTGAAAATCCTAACACAACAATAAATAAGGAACTTCAGACAACAATGAAAACTCTCTCACAAAGAGAAGTCCAGTCTCCAACATTTAAAGTTGTAACACCAATCATGCTCACATTCGTTCAAAAAAATGGAGGTGGAAACACTCAGAAACTCTTTATTTAATCTCCATTAAAAAGTCAGAGAACCTGTCAAGAAAAATAAACCACCACCCACTATCCCCAGTCAATATAGATACAGAAATCATAATCAAAATTATGAAAATCAATACCTATAAAAAAATCTTACATTATGGCCAAAAGCAAATAAACAAACAACAAACAAAAAGCTTTTTCCCTAAGATCATAAATGAAACAAGATTAGTAGTTCTTGTTGCTTTAAATCATCACAGTACTGGATGTGCTGACCAGAGAATTTGATCAAAATGAACCAGTAAATCTAAACTGTAGAGGAGTAAGTTAAATTATCATGTGTATAGAGCCTGAAAAGTTCTGCCAAAACAGAGTAAGGAAACACAGTGCAGTCATTAGGATTAAAAAAAAAAACATAAAATTGAATTCCAATACTAAATCCTAAAAATGAGCAATCCAAAATATAAATTAATAAAACCATCAATTATAATAAAATATAATGT
>NW_008348613.1:4007128-4021582 GCF_000622305.1 Nannospalax galili
TATCACTAAAAATGAATATATCATATGCAGAAAGCTATGAAACCTTGATGAAACAAAGAAGTCCAACACACATGAAGATACTTATTGTTCCTGAACTAAAAGAATTGAAATAGTAGTCTCTTGTCTAAAACTTTGCTTTGGGATTTTGTTCCAAAAATATAAAATAAAAACTTTCAGAAATAAATGGTTTTTAGGTTGTAATTTGCTCACTGCTCTGAGCAGCCTGGTAAAATCTAATTCAGTCTCCCTCTGTAATGCCAAGACTGGAGTCATCGCTTTGTTGTGTGTATCTTTGCTGTTTACACTGTCTGTAGACACATATTGTATTGAACACTTCAGATGCTGCATATTGATGTGTCCATCAGTGACAGACTGCACATATAAATGTGATACTATAAAATGACAAAAGAGCTAAAAATTTCCTGTGGCATACTACTTTTACTTTGTTGTTACTAATGTTTAAGTATTTTTGATACACACTCTTATCACTATGCCACACTTCCTGTATTAGTTTGTTTGCATTGCTGTGGCTAAAATATCTGAAAGAATGTCTAAAAGGGGAAAAAAAGACATTTTGGCTAAAGGTCTCAGGGGTTTTGGCCCATGGTCACTTAGTCACATGCACTTTTTCGCAACATCATGATGAGAGATAGATAGATAGAGAGAGAGAGAGAGAGAGAGAGAGAGAGAGAGAGAGAGAAGAAAGCTGTTAACTGTGTAAAATGTTTTTGTTAGTCATACCTCAAGAAAACTATAACAAAAATAATTCTATTCTATATATGCTAATAGAGAAGTAGCTTTAGGGCAAGAAACACTACTAATACTAGAATATTTTATAATCATGAAGAGTTGCTGTGATACATTGCCTTTCTCCAGGTACAGAAACACAGAGCCGATTAACCATGGACCAAAACTTCTGAATCCATAAGCCTATAACATTCTTACTCCTTTTGTCCAGTATTTTGTTATAGCAATGACAAAAGGTACTGGTGCAGGATAGAAAGTATAGATGATGTAAATAACAAACTTGGACAATATTTACATGTATAGTACCTTGCAATTACTATGACATTTTAAATACTTCTGATTTGCACTGACACATTCACCAGATTGACTGTAATTTGGATCACAAAGAAAATCTCAAAAGTACTTGAATTATTTTGGTCATATTCTTTGATCACGGAAAAATGAGCCAATTCTGAATAATAAAAAGAGAACTCTGATAATTCTACATGCTCAGAAAACCCAAGCAGTCTGTACTTCCTGAAAGAAATAATATATTATAAAATATCTCAAAGTAAATAATAATGAGGAAATGCCATATAAAATGTTATGGTCTGGAGCTATGAAGCACTGAAAATCGTAGGTAGTGTATAGATTGGTAAAGACTGTTTTAATACACCACAGAAAGAAGATACACAATGCATCAAAGCAAGCATTGTGATAAAGAAATAATAGGGTTAGGCTGTGCTGATTTAATTAGATGTGCCAAAGGGTCTCACACTTCAAAGCTTTGTACCCAAGTGACACTAACGGAAGAAGGTGGAAACTTCAACCTTAGAAGCAAGTAGGGGATTATGGGATCAAGTTCTCTTCCTCATCATCTACTTGCTTACTGGCTAGTGAAGTAAGCAGTTCCCAGAATCATGTGCATTGGACACTATCAGCCAGAAATTTCATTGATTGGGTCTGCATGATCTTAGACTGGAGCCTCCAAAACTGGGAGACAAATAAACCTTATTCTTTATTAATCACCTCAGGTATTTCATTATAGTAACACAGTTGAAGTATGTACACTGTAAATTAGTGAGATTTTAAAAATACAAAAAGATATTATAGAAATAAATCAGACTTTTTGTTTACATTATAATAAATTGGAAATCCATATTAAAACTGATAAAACTGATTAGAACAAAAACATGTTACCTCTTATCAGGAATATTTGGTGAAATATGTTTAAAGTACTCAAATATTTAAAATATAATGATTGTTTTGAGTCAGTCCTTGTGGTGCACACCTTTAATCCTAGCACTCTAAAAGCAGAGGCAAGTGAATATTGTGAGATGGAGGCCAGCCTTGTCTACATAGTGAATTCCAGGCTTGCTGAGGCTACAGGGAGACCATGCCTCAAAACTACAATGACAACAACAGCAACAACAAAATGTAATGATTGATTTTAAAACTTTAAATCAATAAAGGTTACGATCTGAGTAAAACATAAGAATTCCCTGATAAGCAGACTCATCAATTAAAAATCCAAGCAGTTTAAAATTCCTCAAAAAAATGAAATTGATTTCTAAACATTTCCATAAAGAAAATGCTTGCCCATAAAAGATGAAGTTATAGCCGGGCGTGGTTGTGCATGCTTTTAATCCCAGCACTTGGGAGGCAGAGGCTGGCGATCTCTGTGAGTTCAAGGCCAGCCTGGTCTACATAGTGAGTGAGTTCCAGGACAGCTGGGGCTACAGGGAGACCCTGTCTCAAAAAGACCAAAAAAAAAAAAAAAGAAAAAAGATGAAGTTATAAATTCTTCCAGAAGCAAACATGAATTTATCTAATATTATGCAAGATCTACTAGAGAATAAATTAAAAGTAGTCATGCCCTAGCATTTTGTAGGAAGTTTAAATAATCTTGACAATGCCCCTTCCCTCAAGGATATGAAAAGGAGAAGCTTGCTGGTCCCAATTTGTTATCAGCTTAGCTCAAACATTAAAAAAGATACTAAATAATGGAATTTATCAATGGAATGATATTTTCAAAATAATACATAATGGCTAAGCAGAGTTCATTCCATAAATCAAGGGAAACTATATTTACAAATTCATCACATAATGTATTTATTGATACTATGGCTTGGAAAATATCCCTTGCATTGAACTTTACTTGGATTTCAGTTTGCTTTGCTATTGATAGGTTGTGGTACCGTTAGATGGTGGTACAAAGGGGTTGGAAATCAATTTGCTTGGGACATGCACTTGAAGTGGATATTGGTTCCCTAGCCCCTTCTATCTCTCTTTTGCTTTCCAGCTACCTTGAAGAATGTGGCTTTCCATGTGTTTTTTCCTTCATGTTGTATATTAGTCATGACACAGGCTCAAATGCAAGGTAACAAGCCATCACAGGTGGGAGCCAATAGCACTATGAGCCAGAAAACATCTCTAACTCTTGATTTATTTGTTTTAAATTTTTGATGTTTATTAGTGTTTTGCCTAAATCATGCAAGTGTACCATATGTGTACAATATACATGAAGATCAGAAGAAAGTGTCAGATCCCCTGGAACTAGAGTAAAAAATGGTTGTTAACTTCCATGTGTGTGCTGAGAACACAACCACAGTCCTCTGTAAGAGCAGTACCTTAAGCCACCAAGCCACCTCTCCAGCCACATCTTTTCTCCTTTTAATATGATGGGCTTAGAAATTGGTCATAGCAATGGGAATCAAATTAACATAATCATAAGGGAAAAAGTGTATAATGTATCTCAAGAGAAATAGAAAAGGAATTTGGTAAAAGTAACATTTTCATTTTAAATATCATAAACCAAATCATATTTACAATTTTTAAATTAAAAATCATATTGCCATACTATCATCTGTGAGTATTAAAATTTAAAACTGAAAATAATAAGTACTGAGAGGATTTACAGCATTAAGAATTCTCATACATAACTGAAAGACATGAAAATTGGGATTACTAAGTAGCCCCCAGTCAGGTACTTACTTAGTTTATAGTCCTAGCTGGTCTCAAACTTACCTTTTGTCTGCATTTTGTCTATCTTCTAAGTGCTGAACAAAAAGAACAAACCACTTTGAGAAACTGATATAATATAATAGCCTTGTGTGGTGGTTTGAATGAAAATGTCCCCCATAGGCTCTAAGCATTTGGACATTTTATCCCCAGATGATGGCACTGTTTTGGAAGGTCTTAGAAGGTGTGGCTATTCTGGAGGAAACACATCACTGGGGTTGGGCTTAAAGAGTTCTTAAGCCTTGCCAGATCACCAGTTGCTGTCTTGCTGGAAGATGTAGAGCCTAGCTTCCGCTGCTCCTCCTCCAGCCACCTCTGCTGCCATGCCTCCCCACCAATTCCCCTGGAACCGTAACCTTAAATAAACTCTTCCTTTTATAAGTTGTTTTGGTCAGTGTTTCTATCACAGCAACAGAAAAGTGATTAATACACCTTGAATGGACAAATAACCAATGACTCAAGCATTATATTTCTAGATATGGAAAGAGCAGAAATATGGATATGTATTCACTGCAGATGTGCCCAACCAGGTTAAGGTAGCAAAAGTTTAAGGTGCTCAAGAGTCCTAACTGGAAATAACTAAAATGCTCAAATTGAAGGAATAAATGCATTAAAGTGTAGACATATAATGGAATTTTATGAAAAAATGAGAGTTCAGACTATGAGGACAAGCACACAAAGTATATAGGAATCTAGGAAGCCTAATGTTGGTTGTAAAAGGATACACAGAAAAGAGCACATGCCATTTGATTCCTGAATTTCAAGTTTGAATTAGATACAATTAAAATGTTATATAAAGCAACTAACTGAAAAGTACACATCATTTGTATGTGTGCATGTGTATAGCTGAATGCTATTTAACAAGAAACACAATGCCATACAGAAGAGCCCTCCCATTGCATTAGTCAGGTTAGTCCAGGGGACACCCAAAATAACACAAGGTAGTGCCATAACTTTTATTTATTTATTTATTTATTTATTTATTTATTTATTTATTTATTATTTTTTATTTTTTGGTCTTTTTGAGACAGGGTATCCCTGTAGCCCCAGCTGGCCTGGAACTCACCTTGTAGACCAGGCTGGCCTTGAACTCACAGAGATCTGCCTCTGCCTCCGGAGTGCTGGGATTAAAGGTGTGTGCCACCATGCCTGGCTTGCCATAGCTTTTAATTGCCTCTCAGAACTTGAAGGTAAGCAAACTCTTTTGCTGAAGGCAGGGTATATTTTGGAAACAGGGCTTGGAGTAATGGAGTTGGAACTGACATGGAAGCCTCCTCCCTGAAGATTAGGTCTCATAGTTTCAAAGGATACCATGTAAGCTGCTAAGGGAGAAAAATCAATCTAGGTTCAAACCCTAGGTTTAAAGCTTAAAAACTACAACAATACCTGTCTCAGCAAACTATATAGATGCAAGGCTGGCAGTTTTATCTTGGGGGTAATCAACAGCTCTCTAACTGAACTTAAAGCTCACTCAATGAGAGGTAACTCATTTGTGGTATTGTAATCATAGCCAAATACAAATGACTGGCTTGGTCATCAATCCTAGACAAAAATCAATATCTGTTACATCACTAGACAACATAATTTCTTACTGAATGCTAAATATGGATCCTTAATTTACACACAAGTGTACTCATCAAAAAAGCTTCTTTTTGCAATAGATTGAGATTATTACAGAGTTCCACACTGGTCAAACCCAGAGAATAAATGTCTGTGAGATGCCCAGGCCTGAGTGACATATCTATAATGCAATCTCTACATCTCAAGGCTGGGGAACACAGTGGAACAGGGTGTAGAGAATATTAATGTAGCTTTCAATTCTCACCAGCAAATCTTCCCCATGCAACGGATGGTGAAAACTCAGCCACAACTGGCCAAAACATAGAAAATAAGAGACTGCAGAGTATGCATCTCTGAATAGGATTTCTGTAATAAACCTCTGAGACCCAGGGCTCAGGGATCATTGCAGAAGACGGGGTGGAAAGACTCTAAGAGCCAGGAGCTGTGGATGACCACAAGAAAACAGCTTTCCGGGTTTTTTCTTGGAACATGCTCATATGAACTTATGACAATGGTGACCGCGTGCACAAGACCAATGCAAATGCAAAGCAGTCAAAAAAAAAACAGCACAGAATTGGGGAAATAGGTGAAAATCCACAACCTTGGCTGAGGAGCCACTGACAACTGATCACTGCTGAGTGAAGGGGAGTTTGTCTTCTTTAAGGGAGTGATGCTAGATAAGTTGAAAAGCTACAATGGATGAACTCACACTGAGGGACATCTGGGGAAACAAATTTGTTTTGACTCAAATTTGACTCAATAGGCTGTAATACATATGACAGAATGCATAGAATCCAGTGAGGGGCTATGATGGGTCGCAGATAGAAGAGGAGGTCTAAATATGATTAAGATGTACTGAATTAAATGCTGAAAAAGATGAATCAAAAATAGAAAATATGTTCCTTAATCAATTTTTAAACTGTAAATCTGTATTTTGAATAAAATCATAATTATGAAAATGAAACTATGACATAAAACAAAATTATATTCTAAATATAATGGTACCATGAGAGATAGGAATTGTAATACTAATTGGGGCTGTGGCCCAAATTCTCTCTAGGACTCCTGTGTGATCAGACAAACCATATAATATATTTTATGTGTATTTAGTAACTTACAATGGAAAGAGTACCCAGTGCCTAGCTGCCTAGCCCCCCCCCCCCCCCCCCCCCACGCCCACCTTATCAGACTGTGCCATGGCCGGACATAATTCGCTTAAGCCTCTGGGGCCAGCATAGCCCCAGGTCCATAAAAGTCAATCCATTCTGTCTTTCAGCTGTTGTGCCGTGTTCCCACTGCTGGGCTGGCGCTTCAACACCTGCTTGCTCATGGCTTCAGTTCCAAGACGGCTCCCAGCCACCACCCTAATAGTCCACTCTCTGTGGCAGGCCCCGCCCATTGGAGGAACTAGCCAATAGGGAGACAAGGTCCTTTCACAGTTTTTCCTGTTTATGTATTTGTTGTCTACTGTGCCTATAAAAATATCTACTATAGAGGCTGGAGAGATGTCTCAGTGGTTAAGAACACTGGTTGTTCTTGCAGAAGACCTAGGTTCGAATCCCAGCACCCACGGCAGCTTACAACTGTCCATAACTCCAGTTCCAGGGCATCCGACAGCCTCTTCTGTCTGTGGGCATTGCACGATAGGGGTGCACTTACCTATACGCAGGCAATACACACATACACATAAAATAAAAATAATAAAAAAAATCTACTATAATTCAGGGGCTAGCCTCTCTTCATTTATGAGTGTGAATGTGTGTGCTATACACAAATGACTTAATATTATTAATGACTATTGCTTGACCACCCTTTAGAACAGGGTGATCTTAGCTTTGCTGTAGTCCTTTACACTGCTGCAGTTTTCTCACCAGCCTACACTGAATGAATCAAGCCCCAAATACAGTGAGAAGCATCTCAGAGCATGGCAGGTCATTTTCCAAAGCCAAAATGCTAGGATAATGTCATCCTAATGTTTAATTTTATCTCTCCAAGTAAGAAATTCTATCTCCCAGGGATCACTCAAGGCTTCTAATTCTGGCACTTTGAGAGCTAGGACAGCATGACTGTCTTCAAGAGAAGGTCCATTAAAATGCAAAATGACTTTTATTTCTCACCAGTCAACATGACTCAAGGGTTACAAAAGAGTACTGCGCATCCTTCCTTCTCACACTGTGATTGTTTTCATCATCTCTATTTCCTAATGTTGTTAGCCTATTCTGGATTTTTTTCAGTGAGTGGGGGCAACACAAAATCTAGGGCAAGAACCCCCAGCCATGGTGACTGACTTTCTAATTAAAAGTACCAACACCTAGAGGAATTCCTCTGTACAGTGAACATGCATCAATACACTGGTTCCATTTCAGTTTAGAGAAAATTTGAGTAATTAGAAAGTCCTTCAGATCTTGAACTTTGTATTTTGAGGGAACTCTTTTAGAGATTTTAAATCTACCAATTTTTCTGAGAAACCATATACATGGCTAACAAAGTTAAGATCATTTTACAACCACTTTAATTTTCTATTTTTATTAAAAGAAATTTCAATGCACAGATTCCTTATTTGAAGCAAACGTGAAGGAGAAGTATTTCTAACTTCTGCATCCCTTCATATCTAGATTATAATGTGCCTTGTTCCAAAAGACTTTATCTAAGCACTGAAGTCTGTAGGGATGTTGATGCCTGCTTTGGGTAGTGCTATGGAGAGTATCCAACCTACTTCTGGATGACTTTAAGAGTTTAAATAGAGTTCTCCTTCAAGTAGTCTTCCTCCCACATTGCATTGCATTGAAGTGCTCGAGAATAGTATAATTAGCTTGTGTCTCCGCAATGTGTGACTTTAGTATCAGTGTACTTTATAAGACACTAAAATGAGGCTTGTGTCTTAACAACCCGATAGTCCCAGAATGCTATATTCGGAGAGCAGCTCTGCCAAGAACACAAAGAAATAGAACAGAAGAGCCAGCAACACACCTGTTTCTTTCCAGAATGAGGAAGTGGAAAGTTAAGTCATTTTTTCCTAGGTCTAAATGACTGTCAGTGGACAGGTAGCACTGGACCCAGGTGCTGCAGTTCCACTATGCCATATTGCCTCATAAGTGCTCTCTGCTCACTGCACTGGTTGTCATGAACAGTAAACACTGAATGGCTGCTCACTTCTATTTGCTCTGTTTCATTTATCAGCATATTAAAGTCTTTCTCCATATCAGCAACTGAAGTTGTAATGTTACCTTGTAATGTAACCTTAGCCCCAACTAAGGTTATTTCCTAATTATTCCTAATTATCTGGCTTTTAATTAGTTAATTAAGATGTTTATTGGTGGCATATTCTGTATGAAATACTGTTGTTCTCCAACGAATAAGTTTGAAATGTATAATTTGTTTTTAATTCAGTGTTTTCTTTCAGACATATTCCTGAAAATCAAGTTGCTGGAACAAAGAGAGAGGTGAGAAATCTCTACACTAAAGAGCATGGACGCTGTTATTTATTCCCACATGTAAGTCCCACTGCTGATTTTGGAAAATATCAATGTTCACATAGCCTCAGAAAGAAATAGTATTTAAACTTTTCAAATGCTAATCTGAAAAGGAAAACAAGCATACAATTTTTATTTTCAAACAACACAGACTTTCATATATATTTCTACAGTCATTATTCCTTATACTTTATTATTTATGCCTTTTGAACAACTTTTGCCAAATGATTTGGTCATATGCTTGGCAGTTTGATAAAATGATTCTAAACATCTTTTTTTTTTTTGGTGTTTTTGAGACAGGGTCTCCCTGTAGCCCCAGCTGTCCTGGAACTCACTATATAGACCAGATTGGCCTTGAATTCACAGAGATCTGCCTGCCTCTGCTTCCTGAGTGCTGGGATCAAAGGCATGCACCACCACGCCTGGCTCTAAAAATCTTTTAATAAATTCAAACAGAAATGTCGAAGAACTTCTGTTCTTGTTGCTGTTTGTATGGTTGAGTAAGGTTTGTTGGTCTCAAACTCGGAAGCATTTTACCTCAGAACAATAAATACTAGGATTACAGATATATACTACTACAAGTTGCTCAAATTTGTTACATTTCATGTTGAAAATATCAGAAGTAATACTTGAAGTTAGATTGTGAGGTATCAACATCTTCAGAATTTTAAGACTGTTAATTCAGTAACATTTCTCCAACAACACTCAGTAATCAACTTCTATGAATTCACATTGTAATTTATGTGCCTTAGAAAAATTAAAGTTTTTTATAACATTTGTTTTGCCTTATTCTATATCTGTCATAATTTATACTAATCTAATATATTTTATTTGTTATTGATTTTCTAAATGTGAAATGTATTTTAAAGTAATTATATTTTAACTTCAAAATTAATTATCTGAATTTTATTTCTGTTGTAAGATTTGCTTTCAAAAAATATATATACATATGTATTTTAATGGCCTTATGTTATTGTCTTTTGATTTTTCTTGTGTTGTAAACTCTTGGATGAAACAGGCACTTTCTCTATGGCATATTTGGCCACCCCACCATTTCTTTAAGGAAAGTCTGAAAGAAAGCAAAGGCAATAAAGAAAAATGAAATGGGAAAATCTAGAAGTAGATAAGGATATTTATTTTTGTTTGTTGATGACTCCATTAGAAATTATGAATTTGTCTTGTTACCTTGGTTTGAAAAAAATACCAAAAATTTCTCTGTACAATGTTTTTGCATAAAATCCTAGTGATTTTCACTATTCCTCACCATTTAAAGCTCCACACTTGCATTTGTAACATAAAAGCATTCTAGAACAAGATTCTCCTGCTAAACACGAGCTAAGCAGGACTCTAGGGTTAAACTTTCTCTCCTGCTACACTCTCTTCCAGCTTTTGCTGAAACAGATCTGTATTTGGCAATTCTCCCCTGGCTCAAGACAAACACTTCACCCACAATTCTTCCCTTTGGATGTATATACTCTTGTCTGCGTGGACCTGGGTGTGGCAGAGTTTCATTTTTCGTATTAAATCCCTGACAAAACAAAACAAAACAAAAAAAAAAACCAAAAACAAACAAAAAAAATTAAACTAAGTTGGTTTTACACATAGAATTCAAAATTGCCATCCTGCAAGTTTTGTAATTTTAGGGTATTAATCATTTCTCTATTTATGTAAGCTATATATACGATCTCATGTGAGCTTTTAATACAAAATTTAAATAATTTTTCATGTCTTACCTAGAATCCAATTTGTTTGGAATTTTTCTTAATAGTAAAAAAATTAAACATTATTTTGTGATAAATTTAATCATTTAATTTATAACAAAATATTTTCTAACCTAGAAACTGATTAAAGTTATAATTATCAATAAACTTTGCTTTGCATTAGACCAGTAAACTTGTCAATGGTCCTTCAACCATCAACTACTCCAACCTGTAAACAAAAAAAATAGATATACATGGCCTTGGCTTAGCTAACAGTGCCACCAAAGATGCTCAGTTATGCCTGTGTGGGGAGTAATGCATCTTCAACTCTTGAAGGCTTTTAAAAATTGTGCATACTTTGAAGTCCAGGGAATCTAATAAATATGCTTCTACTTTCCTTCTAACTCTGATAATCATCTTATCAGCTCAGGAGAATTTCTAAAGTTCTATTTATATATGAAGACATGAGAATAGAAATTATATCCTCATATTAATCATGAATAATGGAGATAAACTGGTGCTGAAATTGCTGATGCTTCCATGATATTCTTACAAGTCATAATTTTTCATTTTCATGCCCATACTTCCTTATGGGAGACAGATCTTCTTTGTAAGTACATTTTGTGTAATTGCTTTTTATAATTTCTCAACATTTTGTCAGTACTAATAATTTTAAAGTAATTATAAGTTGAAAGTTGAATGAATGAAAAACAAATAAAATTTAATAACTTATCAATTTAGGTTATAGAAAAAAAATTCCTGTAGATATAAATGTTTTATTCTCTATCAAAAGAAAACTTTTATTCCTCTTTTAAGCTCAATAACTTGCTTTTGATGCATTTAAGAGAGTTGTGAGATGCAATTAGTCTTAAGTGATTATAACTTCAAAGATTGAATTTCCAGTATATTATAATAATTATAGTTCAAGAAACTTAATAGTTTAGAGCTAAGTGGAGGTCAAGTTATGTTTATCCATTTAGATTACAGTATCATGGAAGTTTAGAATTAAAATGACATTCACTTTGCATTGGGCTCATTTTCAAACCCTATCTGTCACAAAAACCCCAGTTATCTCATAGTAATATTCCAATGCAGAGAACATTTGGGAAGATGTTTTCTTTATTCTGCTAGGTTTCCAGGTTCTTTGGAGAACAAGGAAGTTTTGTTATATATCTAGTCATGTTATGGCACTTCCTGTTGCTACACTGGCTGGCAAATTGTTATGACTTTACAGATGTCATAATGAGAGCCATAAAGAGAAACAGGAAAGCTGGAAGCTACATGGAGAGACACGTAAGAGTCAGTGCATCACTAGACATTTAAGTCGTAGTGGGCAGATGAAAAAAGAATTGAAAATCAAACATAAAAATAAAAGATAGGGAGGGAACATAAAATATTTGTCTAAAGGGCAAGTATTCAAACATGACTAGAAAGGACAATTGATCTTATGAGATATTTTAAATTCTCATCATCGTGATGAACACATTGCTTCACAGCATTCACACTTCTAGTCTGGCTTGTCCTTTATGTAAACACAAATGTTCTTTAATCTGTTATTACAGTTAAGCATACATAGTAGTTTACTAACTACAATTATGTGGAACCCATATACTTTGTGCATTTCAGTTTCTATATCATTTATTTTTGTTCAGCGACAATGAAGGTTGAAATCATAATTGTTCTGGTTTTTGTTTTTGTTGTTGTTTTGATTTTTGAGACAGGGCCTCCCCAAAGCCCTAGCTGGCCTGGAATGTAGACCAGGTTGGCACTGGTCTCAGAGATCCATCTACCTCTGTCTCCTGGGATTAAAGGCCTTTGCCACCACAGCTGGCCAATTGCTTTAGTTGTTGAGCTATATTAAAATGTAGTTAGACATCTCTGCCCTTCTGAGTCCCTCTAGGTGTTTCTCTCAATATCTCAAGATATTTCCCTGCTATGATTTTCAGTCATGATTGGGGAAACATTACTTCTACTTTTCCATGAAGCAACAGCTTTGGAAAAGAAGACTAATAACCAACAATAACCAGACTAATCCAGCATCCAGCCCTTCTCATGAGTCTCATACGCAGCCTTTCTGCATGCCTTTTACAGTCACTGGTGCCTTAGCTGTCTTTTCCATTTTCATCCACTCTTCATTATTGGAAACATTTGCTTCCACAAAGATGACTTTTTTGAGACAAAGCTTCTCAATATTTTAATCTTAATTCTAATAAGTCTCATATTCACTCTGCTTCAACAAATATTTCTGGGACATTTTCCTCTTTCATCTACAAACTGATGAATTCTGCAGGAGAAATTTAATAAAATTGCACAAACTCTAAGTTTATCATTATTACCTGTAAATGAGTCCTCTATGTGACTAGATTATAATGTTTTACAAATTCTCAATATTTTGTTCTATCTTAACATTCCTAATAAGTTGGAAAAGCAGCTGTTCAAGCTGCTGTTCCTCTTCACTGCAAGAACTTCAGACTTTTAAACATTTGAGACAAACATTATTCTCCATCACGTGTATTATGCTTACAGAGGAAGAAGAGGTTAGACTAGCATTCTTTTAGCTTCTGGTAGCAACCACTAAATTTATAGTTTTGACCGTGTTATTATTCTCTTCTGTTTCATTAAAAATGAAAGTGACGTCTTTTCTTGTGAATCTGACAAATTTCCACATTTGATTGATTTTATTCTTTTCATTTCAGTCATAAATTATTTCCTATTTCCATGCCTGCTTTAACTGTAAACATTTCCGAATTGCTGACTCTCCATACATTAAACTATCTAACTTGAGATTTATTACTAGTTGCAAAATTGTTCTCTGCTATCTTATTTGCAGTGTGCTGATCTATTTTTTCTTCTTCTGTTTGTTTGTACTTAGTCTTTCTGGTTTCTATCACTGTGGTCCCTCCTCCATCAGTAACACTTTGAATTTATCATTTTTCCCATTGATATTGTTCACATCAAGGCTCCCATCAGCTACTTACACTAAACCATTGCCAATGTCACTTTATTTCATCAAATGCATATGCCATAATAGACTTTCTCTCCCATGCTTGGAAAAATGGTCTTCCTTTGGCATTCCTGCCTGTACACATTCCTGTTTTTTTTTTTCTAACTTTCCTAGTACTACCTCTTTTTAAATGCACACCTGCATACCCACACACAAAGACAAAATGAAACAGAGATGTACTCAAGACAAATATGACTTTACTTACCTACATTTCATTAGTATTCCTAGGGACACTGTTTTGTTTGTTTGTTTTTTTGTCTTGTCTCTTGCTATAGCATCCCTATATACCTTTCCCCAACCCAGCCCAATATTCTGCTCTACTGTGACTTTATTCTGAAGTTGAAAGCTTATTATTAGGAATACAAAAGCAAGGTGATTTCTCTATAGGGATTATTTTATGTCATATTTCAGATCGAGATCTGAAATCTTCTGGAAAACATCTCAGTTAATGCTCTTACAATGTTATTCCAAAATCCTTCTATTTCCTTTCCCTCACAACAGTGTATGTACATTGCATATGTCCTTTTCTTTTTCACCCTTCATGATAAGCTCCAGTGTGGGGTCGCTCCCTCTCCTCATGGGTTGTTGGCCACCGGTCCAGGAGGACAAAGGGAGCAGAAGAGACAAGCGGGGTCAGGACGGCCAATGAGCACTGATGGAAGAAAGCCCTTCTGGGAGGCAGGTTCAACAATGCAAACAGCTCCAGACTCAGTGAAACAGCTCTAGATTCAGTGAAACAGCTCCCTTTATTCAGTGGGAGAACTAGGGAAAATATAGTGTGAAGGCAGTAGCCAATGCCTCAGCTGATAGGTGCTCATAGTATGCTTTATTTACATGTGGCAGTGGGCTTCTATCGTGGGACTACCAGGCAATGCTGATTATCATATAGAAAAAATCTGGGGGTAGTTTTTACTCCAGGTAACTATGCCAAAGGTCATGTTTTAAATGAGGCCAAGCATCCATGCTTGGT
>NW_008348613.1:4025180-4038551 GCF_000622305.1 Nannospalax galili
GTGAAACAGCTCCGTTTATTCAGTGGGGGTTAGGGAAAATATAGTGTGGAGGCAGTAGCCAATGCCTCAGCTGATAGGTGCTCATAGTATGCTTTATTTACATGTGGCAGTGGGCTTCTATCGTGGGACTACCAGGCAATGCTGATTATCATATAGAAAAAATCTGGGGGTAGTTTTTACTCCAGGTAACTATGCCAAAGGTCTTGTTCCAAATAAGGTCAGGCATCTGTGCTTGGCGGCACTTTCCAGGTAAGTCAGGAAGAGAGCAGGAGGCCCCCTGCTGAGAAGGGGAGTCCTTCCATTTGGCACCAAGCCCCTTAGAGCTATCCAGACATGGAGAACTACAACCCTAACAGCTGGGTTTCCCAACACTCCTGGAATGTAGAGAATGTGTGAACCAATCTGGCTCTAAAACAAAGGCAGGGCATACACAGGTACCTAATCAATATTTTTCAAATTGGCAAAATCAGTAAATTGTACATAAATGTACATTTGGTGAATTTAACATTGAGTCATGGAAGTATTTAGGACAAATTATTGAACAGATCATTTATAAGCACTTTGAAAATGAAGTGATAATGACTACAATGCATTATGGAGCCACACACAACAAATCGTGCCCCTGTTAATCGGATTTCGCCAGTTGGTATTAATGCCCTCGATGGAGTGCCTAGATTTATCTATTTGGGTATGGTTTTACTTCAACAGTATCTAATAATTTAGGTCATATAATATCTTAAATAATCATGAACAAGAGGGAAGAGGTCAAATAGTCAAACAATAAATAGGGCTGCTTCTGATAAGGCTCTTATACTGCAGAGCTACCATATAGCTTTGCTTCATTCAATACTTTTGAAAATGCCTTCAATAAACATACAGAAGAAAACAAATGATAGTAGGAGCTATAGAATGAAATACTTGCTGAGCATTCAGACAGTCTGGGTGATAATTTCTGTCAGGGATATCCTTGTCAAAGAAGGTATTTCTATCCCGAGTGGGTGGTTGGCTTTATAATTTCCAATCTTTTCCAAATTTAAAGTGTCATGATTCTGTGAAGTATTATCATCTAAAGATGTGTTGGAGATGCCTGTATAATCTGATAATGTTCTACATTGGAAAAAGTACAAAGTATATCACAAAAACTAAGAAGTACAGAGTACATCACAAAAAAAAACTAAGAGTTAAGTGTATCAGCTTGTGCACCTGGCAGGTTTTCTCAAAGAATGCAAAATGAAAAAGAGAAACAAAAGTCTACTTCATGTGGCATAGATCTTCAAGAGCGGCTGAATCATTTTCTTCAAAGGTAATACATTTTGTCACAAATTTTTATTATTTCACTATTAGCTGTAATCAGAAGTTGTCTAATTATACAAAAAAATTCACATGTAAAATACAAAATTTTCCTTCAGATTTTTATAAAATTTTTAGATTTTTTTCACTTTTTTGCTGTTGCTGTGATTTGTTTTGCCACCTCAAACCTAATTTCTCTGTGTGCCATCACCTTAAGTGCCAACAAGCTAAGTGGAGCTTTTATATGGTCAAATTCATAACCTCTGTGTTTTCAAAATCCTTTTAAATGATAATGAACCTACAGTGCTATAGAGTTTAATGTTATTTTCTGTCTGCAGCACAGACAGAGGTTCTCTCCCTGTCAGATATGATTGGAAAGGACATCAGAGGCCATGGAACATTGTTGGATTGGATAAGTTCCACAAATGAAAAGGCCTAATTGAGGGGACTGGCTAAATTTTGGAAGGCAACATATGAGTGAAATGCTGTTTCAAATGCAGTTTGAGTAATTTTATCCAAGTAAGAAGCTTTCAGCTTTGACTTGTGTGACCTTTTAAGTAGGAAATTGTCACACATTCAACCAAGCTAATGTTTCACAAATCAACTCACTCCTGACTCTGAACAGAGTTGAATGATAAAAATACTAAAGTAAATAAGAAGAAAATGCCACATCTCCTAGGTTCTTTCTTTAGAAAACTCCTGCTCTAGCATTTCCTTGCTGTTTCTATGGCTATGACCCATATCTAGGCTTTTCTCTTATTTCTGTTCATGATGACTTCATTACAGGTGGTGTTCTCCATTTCTCTTCTTTCTAATTTATTCTGTGTGAAGTATAAGTCGAATTTTCTCTCATATATTTGAACGCAAATAATTACCCTTTATGTAAGTATTCTATGGATCTTTATAGTTTAAAATAAAGCTCTATGTTATTCAGACTTTTTTTTTTTTCTTTAACCATATACCTTGGTTTTAGAGGTTTCAGTCCGTCATGGTGGGGCTTGATGGAGCACAACAGCTCACGTCATGCTGTCCAGGAAGCAGAGTGAGCCATTCTTGATGCGGTGGTTTGATGAGAATATCACCCATAGGATTCAGGTATTTGAACAGTTTATCTCCAGTCTGTGGTGCTGTTTAGGGAGGCTTTATAAGGCCATGCTTGAGGAAGTACGTCACTTGGGGTGGAGTTGGAAAGATTGAAGCCTTGCCAGATTTCCAGTTGCTCTCTGCTTCCTGGGCCTGCCTGAAGATCTGATTGCTTAGCTTTCTGTTGCTGGCCACCCCCTTCCATCGTGCCTCCCCCACCATTATGGACCCTTATCCCTGGACCCATTAAGCTAAAAACAATGTCTTCCTTCTATGAGTTGCCTTGGTCATGGTGTCTTATCACAGATATTACAGAAAAGTAACTATTACACCTATGCAGAATTCCCCCCGCCCTTTACTCCTCCCAAGCTCCAAACCTATGATATGGAACTACTCACATTCAGGATGAAACCTCCATCCTTACTTAGTACTGTGGAAAGCCCTCACAAACACTCAGAGGTATGCTTTAATAATGTCTTGGGTATTTCTCAAGTCTATCATGTCAATAATCAAAACTGACTACCATAGCCCCAATACCAGAGCATGTGTTCAAGTATCTATTCTTACAAAAATTATAACTACTATCAAATAAGCTGATACTTGAAATCATTGTAAGACACAGCCTCTAAGTGTTATAGAATGCATCTCCTTTGGAATATTATCTTCTTAATATACTATTTATAAGGCTCCTCTTCAAAGTGAAATGATTGCATATCCTTAAGTCTCTTAATAGGATATAGTATCTGTGATTTGGTCTGCTAAAGCCATTGATATCTAAACAACTTCTTGTGCAATTAATTTTTACAATTCTGAGATTTCTTTTATAATTATTTTTGAAATTTATTTTACCATTTCTTATCATAGTCTTTTGTATTTATCTGATGGAGGTATGATGATACCTTAACATCTTCAATTATATCTAGCATAATGTTTATGATGTGTTTTGTGCTTATGTCTCTATAAGCAACAAATAACTGCATGTAAAATTTGTGTTCCTCTATATGCAGTATCACTTACCTTTAAACTGCAATTTTTAATACAGTTCTTATTTAGGAGATGCCAGAAATCCAAGTCAGGAGTTCAGTATTTTCAAGTCATTTAGAAGGTTATCTTCCTAAGTGTGCTATGGTTTTTAGTGACTATGTTCCTCTATTGCATGAAACTAAACTCAACTCCAAATAAGACTGCCCTTCATTGCTCTGACAATTCTATACAGGTGCTGATATTTTCCATTTATATCTTCATTAACATTTTCCATTTGCACTCTTTTGAATCTGACCAGGAGCTAATCAGATGGATCAGTGGCAAAAGCATTTGCAATGCAAGTATAAGGAGCTGAGTTTTAATCTCCTGAGCACAAGTAGTGCCATGTATAGTAGCATCTTAATCCCACTGTTCATATGGTGAAATGGGTTGGGGAAACCAGAGCTGGTGGACTAGCTATCCTTGTAAACAAAGTCACACAAGAGACCTTGTTTTAGGCAAGGTGAAAAGTGAGGACTGACGCTTGAGGTTGTCTTCTGATCTCCACATGCACACTGTTGCATGAGTATGCACACACATATACATACCACACAAGCATGTAAAACATGTTGCTTGAAAAATAAATGAAGCTGCCTAGATCTGATTCAGTAAGCATACTAAGTTTTTTCATGGACTCTATACATTGCCTAGTGCTGCTAGCTGTTTTTATTTTTTCTCATGCCATTATTCTAATAACAAGTTCCATATAAACAGGTTACATAAATATCAGTTAATTTCACCCGAATGTGTGTTTACATGTTTCCTACCAAGCTTGATAGGCTCCTTGAATTATAAAAAACACACTGACGTAGAAAGGTAATGTGATTTCTTTCATTATTGGTGTGTGATTTGAGGGTCAGAGCCCAAAACAGAACAAAATACATGGCCAGCCTTCCCAGATAATGTATGATGATACATAGTAATAATGTTAATCACTTTTTCCAGCTTAATGTTTCACTCCATTTTTCTTTTTTTCCCCTTTGAGAATCTTTCCCATTTATGCTCAGTCATTTTCTCTCCACTTTCCTCCCCAAGAACACAAAGTATTCCATGAAAAGGACATGTTTGTAAGAGTTATATATGGTGTGGGTTTTATAGCTTTTAACCTCAAAGTAAATTGCTTTTAACAATCTAACAGCTTTGTGCATTATAATCAGAACTGAATTGCTCTTATGATTGTAAACCATGAGTTTTACAAGTGACCTCGAGGCTTCCAGTTCATGAAAGGCATTAGCACTCTGATATTTGTCTGTCATTGAAAGTATTAAAAATGAATAGATCAAATGATTCTGCTAAGGAATGTTATAGCATTGAATATAGAACAAAACAGACTAAACTAGATCATTGGCTTATCCTGTTGATATATGATATATGCAATAGTCACCTAAGGATGTCTTCTAGATGGTTTAGCATTGTCTGTTCAGCTTTCACCAAGGATTTTTTTAGGTAGTGCATGAATATGTATTGTATATATGCTGGTGTATGTGCATGTGCCTCCAGGGAGTCAAGTGTAAAACCAGACATGAGAATGAATTATGGATATTGGAGTTTAATTTCAATATAAAATGCTGTTATTTTACAATTTTATAATTAAAATTACATCTGTCACTACTAGTGTTCATTCTAATATATGTTCAGATTTTACCAAAACCTTCCATTTGCACTTAAGATTAAGGCAACTATGAAAACCAAAAGAGCAATATAGTTTTGACAGTCTCATCAAAACATTAAGAATATTTTCCCCCAGTTTTAATAGACTAGAAAAGTAATTTTTCTTTGAAGTCAGCTTCCATTGCTATAGAGAAGCTTATTCAGAATTCAGATATGGCTCTTCCCTGGTCATTAAAAGCATTAGCAAAGAAAAGTACAAGCTAAGAATTGACCTATTTATATTTTTAGGAAATTTGTTGGGAAGACTGGAGAGCTAAAATTGATATTCACAAAACGATTGTGGAACTATGTGAAGATATAGGATTAAATCAAACCCAATGCAGAATATGTGTTTTGGGAGACTGAAGCAAGAGCATTGTGTTGAGTTTGAGGCCAGCATGGGTTACAACTGAAATTCTGCCATGAAAAATAAAAGGAACATCAAAGTGAAAGAGGGGCCAAGGCTTATGAAAAACTGCTTCTCCAGGTGAATAAACACAAGGAGGCATATTTGAAAGTATGTCATCCTTTGACACACTAAGATAACTGAAACTAAAGATTCAATCTCAGTCCAGGTTTAAGTTATCAATGAATTCAAGAGTGGCTTCAAAGTAGGCACCCAAGATTGCACCTCTCACACATGAAGGATCTAATGTTTTTGTTTTTTAAGATTTTTCACTGTATTTGTTGCTATTCTGATTAGGTAGAAATGGTAAATCAGGACTCAGTTTCCAACCTTCAATTCATCCTAAATCACCTGAGGAAATTATTTCTTTGTATTTCAGTTTCTTTACTTTTAAATGTATAATAAAGTCATTGTTGAAGTTAAATGGTATGTGCAGCTTTGTTTAGGTGACAGGTATTAGGAAGAATAAATAAAATAATATATGTCATATGAATATCCCTAGCTTGGCATTTGTAAGCATTTGCTGGGAGATTGCCATTATGATTGCTTTATTATTATTTGGCTCATAGACATAGAGTCTCTGAATAAACACAGATGTCTCCGTATAGTATATCTATGGACATACAAAATAATAGGACAAGAGGTTAAAAATCAGCAGCTTTTGAAAATAGGGACCTCACAGTCATGTTCATGTCACCGATGAAGATTTTAATGCTAGTGAAATAGGCCCATCATACAAAATGTCCTAAGTAAAAAGTGACTTTTATCTGTGAGACTAAGAGAACTACATTGTGCACTCCAGGTTTTTTCCGTTCATTTGTTCAAAGATAAGCAGCAGGCTATTACGCTCTTGTAGGGCTGTCTTCAGAGACTATTTCTGGCCACCACTTGTGGGAATGCTTTATGAGATGTCAGCATGTGTGGGAAGAGATAGCTTGGTTTGCCATGGGCAGATAGGCCATATTCTGCAGCAGACTGATGGCTTTGTCTTTTATCATTGTCACAGGCTTATTTAACAAGCTGTGATTCTGTGGTTCATCACAAAGAAAGCTGTCATTCCCTAGACACGTGGCCTGAACATCCTTTCATCTTCCCTGCCCAGAGGATCTGTCATGTGACATCAAGCAGACCAGCAACTCCAGATGGACTATGAGGGCTATGACCGTAAAACAAGGAAGTTTGCTCTGGCATAGGTCCAGGGTTTGCACCTTTGATTAGATTATGTAGAGAGGAAAAACACATGTAACCTTTTAAGTTGTCTGTGCTGAAAATATGTTGTTACAAATACCACTTGAAGTGAAATGTTATAACCAGTTGTAGTCATGTGATAATTATGTATCATGATGTTATTCTAGGTTCCAGATAAACCAATTAAGATTGGTTTAGCTCCACCCTGCCCCCATCTTAACAAACTCTTCTCCTTCCTAGGTATTAACGACATGTAATTTTCTGAAGCAGGTTTATAGCTTTAATTAAAAATGATTTTTTGAAACTGTGGACAGTTGGTTAATACCTTGGTTTTATGTAGATATGAGGCAATTCTGAAAGCATTGTCTCTTTCACTCATGATGTAAATTAATAAGTGATATATGCAGAGATATGAACAGATGATTTGTCAACATTCCCAAAGAGCTGTGGCTGAGCGTTGGTGTGGAGTCTCTAAAGCCACTTCTTTTTTACCATACCATATAGGACACATATTGGCTGTGGATACTGGGCCTGACCTGCTGAGTGCAGCACATTGCCTGACTCTGGACATAGTATTCCATTATAACTGTGACTTCGCAGATCAGATTAAACTACTTTGAAGACATTAAAGTATAAATATTTCATGGGTCCCCTCACAAGATTTAATTTAATGTACTGCACTTCAAAGTCTTAGTTGTTTGGTGTTGGTGATCTCTGCCTTTTCCTTCCTTAAGTTCAAACATTTTGCAAAGTCATCTCTTACAAAGTTTAGTGGGTTTTCTTCTTTTTTTACTGTTACTATTTTCCTAATAAGTCCAAGGATGTTTAAATAATTGTAACCTTAACTGTCATGTTTTAAATCTAAAAATGGAGGGATCCATGGATCCCTTGACCACAATGAAAGAATGAATTCCTAAAATTAAGCAGAATTTTCTGCTCTGTTTATGTAATTGATAGAATAGACAGTAATCACAGATCAGGGAAAATCAGGGCAATTATGCAAACTGGACACTGCACTAAGGTATCAGCTAGGTTGTGTGTGAGGTTTCAGGTCTGACCAGGGCTCTGCTAACTGAGCAGTGTGCCAAGCAGAAGTCAGCCTTTGCGTTATCACTTGCCTTTTGATATCTGAGCAAAGATTCAAGACAGCCTAGAATCAGCATCAGGAAAATTGAAGGCAGATATTTAATGGATGAAATATCTACTTACACTAAAACTGTATACCAAATATGCATCTTTGGACAAAAGAGATTTCCAAATTTCTCAGAAAGTCACCTAGAAATAGTATATAAATAGTATATAAGTATTTAAAAATTGCTACTACTAGAATTTCTTTTTTTTTTTCTGGTCTTTTTGAGACAGAGTCTCCCTGTAGCTCCAGCTGTCTTGGAACTTGCTATGTAGACCAGGCTGGCCTTGAACTCACAGAGCTCCACCTGCCTCTGCCTTCCGAGTGCTGGGATTAAAGGTGTGTGCCCACGCCCGGCCTTGCTACTGGAATTTCTAAATTTCTGAGTTTCCTTTAATGTAACTTTAGAAACAGACTGCATAATGGTGTTGAGTTTCCCTGTTCTCTGATCATTATCTATGTTCTCAATTAGAATAGTGAAACAAATTAAAAACTCCATTTTAGTATTCTGTCTTTCCTAAGAGATGCTTATTGTTGAAAAAATTGCATTAGTTTTCTCATTGCTGTGACAAAATGCCTGAGAAGAACAACATGAAGAGGAAAGGGTTTATTTCAGCTCACAGTACAAATCTCTAGCAGGGAAGCCATGCCATAAGAGCTTGGAGTAGGTAGCTGGTAAGATGCATCTGTTACCAATAATCAGAGAAAGATGAATGTTGGTACTTAGCTTACCTTGTCCATTTATGTAATCTGGGACCCTACCACATTCAGTATGTCCTCATACCTCTATTAATCTGATCTAGTAAATTCCTTATAGACATACCCATGTCTCCTAGATGATTCTAGATCTTATCAAGTTGACAATCGGTATTAACCATCACAAGTCCACCCTGGTCAACCTAACACAAACAGAATTTTAAATGTAACCTCTAACCTTTTGTTTTCATAGCTTCATGGCCATCTCATATTGCAAAATAAATTCAATCTGAGTTGAAAAGTCTCCATACACTTTAGCAGCTTTAACACTATTCAGAAGCTTAAGTGCCAAGTCTCTTATGAGGCTTAAACAATTCTTTAACTGTGAGACACAGTAATATTAGAAACAAGTTACCTACTTCTACCATAAAGTGCTACAGAGTAACCATTAGTGTTCCAAAAGGGAAGAATGAGAGCACAGCAAGGAATAAACAGACCAAAGCAAGACACAAACCCAGAAGGGTTTCATATTCTGAAGTTCCACATTGGGTTCATAATGAAATAATTTGGGATCAAAATAGCTTGGGTAGCTCCATCATCCAGCTCAGTCACCTGCAGCACACAGTCAATCTCCTTCTGGGGTCCGCTTTATTTCAGGCCTGCAACTTTCCTCAACAGATTCTCCATGGTCTTGGCTCACCAGCATCCAGGGGCCTCCATTTCACTGTAGATTTAACCTTTACAGCTTTACAGAATAGCTTCTCAGGGCCTCCTTGCAGAGATTCACACACTGCTCTATTTTGCCTGCTCTTAGCCAGGAACTTGGGTTCAAAACTCCATGATCCCTTTACTCTTGCATCTTTCATGCCTGCAAAATCAGTAACATATGAATGGTGTTGCCAAGTTCTGCACCAGGCCAGATGTATCCTGAACACCTTGGATCACAGATGCATCATCTCTGAACGCTGAGCAGTGGAAACACTCCCTAGGCAGTTGTTTTGGAGCTGGAAATAGCTTCTATAACATTCTTACATTAGGCTCTCTTCTTTTTAATGAATTAGCATTTTCACCAGATGGGACCTTACATGTGTAGGGTTTTGCCCCCAGGGTATCTTTTCTCCTGTCCCAATGAAGAGTATCAGACGGTTCTTTAATGGTTCTAGTCTTTTTTACAATAACAGCTGCTTCCTGAACGCCCTCCTTTTCTGTAGCATTTAAACTTGCTCACATTCTTCTCTCTCCTTCTCTCTCTCTCTCTCTCTCTCTCTCTCTTTCTCTCTGTCTCTTCAGACTTGGATAAGAGCAGTGACAGTACCTTGCCACTGTCTGAATGTTATCCTGTCCTGAAAGTTCCTCTACCAAAAAAATCGGTCCATTACTTTTTTTTTTTTTGTCTTTTTGAGACAGGGTCTCCCTGTAGTCCCAGCTGTCCTGGAACTCACTATGTAGACCAGGCTGGCCTTGAACTCACAGAGATCCGCCTGCCTCTTCCTCCCAGTGCTGGGACTAAAGACGTGTGCCACCATGCCCAGCTGGTCAATTACTTTTTAATTCAGCCTCAATAAAATTATCAGTACCTCCACAAAATCAACCAGGTTCTTTGCCAGAATATCAATTGAATGCCTGGTAGCCCAGCTCCCAGTAGTGTCCTGTTAAACTCTTCTTACTGAATTCAAGGCTTCCTCAGTATAAAGCCACAAATTTTCCACATTCGTCCTATGAAGCAATTCCAAAAGCCTGAGAAACACCTGGTCATATTTATTGTCTCTGCTTTCTAAGCTAGCCACCCACCTGGTATTAACATGATGAGTTAATGCTGGGAATACCAACTCTGGTTCTCATGCTTATGCGGCAAGTAATTTACCTGCTGAACCATCTCCACACCCCAGCTGATAGTTTGAGGGTGTAGTTCATCATCCTGGCAACAAAGTCCTAGCAGCCAGTGCTTGAGGCAGCTGGCTACATTAAATCTGCAGTCGAGAAGCAGAAAGATAGATGACTACTGATGCTCAGCTCACTTTCTGCTTTTTATGCTATCCAGGAATGATGCCAACCACAGTTAGTATAAGCCTTTTCATCTCAATCCAATACAGAAATAAGATTTTGCAGGAAAAATTCAAAATTCTTAAAGAATTTCTAAAACATACAAATGGTGGGTAGGGTCAGGTTTGACTGTTCTCAATATAAATGAACTTCACATGCATGTGAAGTACCCACTCTAACCAGATAAAAACATTTCTTGAAATTATTATATCTGTCCAGTTAAATTATAATCTTGATGAATGAGATCTGATTAACTTTTGTTACAACTATGTTTCAGATGGGAAATCTCTCTCTTTTTCAACTTTGATTTCCAGTGTTTAAAAGATCAACATTTCACAAATGTGATGGTGAATACATTTATTGCATGGCAAAGAAATAATGCACAGAAGGCCCCCTTGTGAGAACTGTTATCATCCAGACTTGGATAATGGTGTTGTTTAGCTTAGGCAAATAATTTAACTCTTCAGTACCCGAGTAGATAACAGTTGGTCAGACCATTGGATGCTTCTCATTTGTGTAATATATCCATATATTTGTTCTCATTGGTTTTTTTTTAATGCATGCTCAGATCAAATATATATATATATATATATATATATGGCTAGAATTTATAAAGCTTATATTAGTTAGACATATCAAAATGTTAAAAAATATGAACTAGAATGGCTTTTCAGTTGTAACTTAATTTGTGAAGTCCTTAAGAAATTAGTCACATAGAATTAAAGGGGGGAACTCAAGAGTCTAGCCACACATAAGAACTTCATATTTAATATTCATAGGTTAAATAATTTCATGGTCAGTAAAGTCAGTAATTCAGTGAAAAAAATTATTCATGAATTTCTCTGTTTAACTTATTAAAGTACAATTTTTAGATTTAAGTTGAAAAACAGATATAAAATATTATTATTATAAGTTTTAGAGAAGGAGCCTTACTCTGAAGTCCAAAGTGGCCTAGAACCTACTATGTACCCTAGATCATCTCTAACTCATGGCAGCACTCCTGTCTGAGACTTCCAAGTGCTAGGATTATAGACTTTCCACCCACATTTCTGGGGAAGGAAGCTAGAGCCTTTCAAATGCTATGCAGCACTCTCCCACCATGCTACATCCCAATCCTAAAATTTGCATTCTTTACATATTCAGACACTCTTTCAAATAGGACCCAAAGTGAATCACAGAGATCGCTTTCATTCAGGTTATCATTTAAAATGAGGAATCATGCTTGGCATAAATTACTTCTATTTTGGTTTTCTGCCAGAATATAAACAAATTGTGCATATGATATATGAGCTAAAGATCAAAGAACAGAACAGATGTAGCTCCCCAGTGAGAACTAGGAATTCTATACTATTTATAAGGTTGTCTCCCAGCTGGTAGTCAGTATATTGTACAAAATAAAAAAGTAGGCAGATTAGAACATATATCTGTCTGCCTTCTACTATTCATATTGAGTGGTTATGACAATATTCAGTTTAGTATCTACATCATGGAAGGCTATTCTGTCCTTCCTTTGTGTTTGATTCCTTATAATGCCTTCAGGTAAACAACCATTTTGCTATTTCCCAGGGCCTGGCATACAGATACATAAAACAACTTTCATTGAATAGTGTCATCAGCATTTAAGCTAGTCACAACAGGTCTCCATATAGAAAATTCAAGACTTCCACAAGTACAGCAAACCTTCATGCCATGGTTTCTTAGACTGTAAACAAAATTGAAAACACTGAATGAGGCATTTTGTTGCAATGCAAACAAATGTCTTTGTTTTTCTTTTGCCACACAGTTCATGCCAAGTTTGCAACTAAAGTTCATTACCTTGCTCATATGTATTCACCTTTCTATGAAAGTAAAATTTTATATGCCTTGAAACTAGGTGACATATGGCTTTATTTCCAGAAAAGAAGTTGTAACACCCAAGTTGCCAGATTCTTATTATCCTCAGTGACTTCAAGTCATTAGAAAGTAAATCATCAGATGAGAATATAAAAAATTGCCTGAACTCCCCCAGCCTCATTCACCCTCCCATCTCCACTGCCAGTCTTTCCTCCTAGCCTGAGTCCTGTCCCATTCCTTGTCTTGTGGCCCCAGACACCTAGGGAACCACCACTGCTTCCTGATCCTTTGCATCCAGACCAACTCAGTTCCTTCTCCAGTCCCCAGGGGCACTCTGGGCCTGGCCCCGCCTTCACCTCCCTACACTTCCCTGGGCCTGCACCACCCACCAGCCTCTTTCCTGGACACAGGGGCTGACCTTTCCTTTTCCTGATCCTTTGTATCCAGACCAACCCAGCTCCTCCATGCAGTGCCCAGGAGCACGTGGGGCCACTTCCTGCCCCTATCTGAACTTGCATCTCTGGGTGGCATGGCCACCAGCTTCCCTAGACCAGCATCTTTCTGGAGCCCAGCACCCAACCCCCAAATTCCTGAGGCCAAAATCTTTCCTGGAGGGAACCAGACCTTAGGAGAAAGCCTGAGAGTATCTGATCCTCATCTGACTTGGACCTCTGTGAGAACTCCTGAAGACAAAAGCAATCTGGCCACTCCAGTATAAAATCAAAAGAGAGAACTGGAAGCTTAGAGGAACCAGCCTTTCACACCCAAAAATTAAACCACAAAAACACATAAAGTTCACAAAAAAGAAGCAGATCTAAACTTGAAGGCTTGAATCTCACACAAAAATCAGAAACTACAAAAGAAATTCACATATCAAAATCACAGAGAAAAAAACAACATGAAAAACTAAAATACCATAGCACCACCAAATACCAATAGTCCTCTAGAGGAGTACAATGAGAACACCCTAGATATAATGCAGGACATGGGGAAAAATTATACACATGATAAAAGAATTCAGTGAATTTAA
>NW_008348613.1:4038745-4040763 GCF_000622305.1 Nannospalax galili
TATCAAGACTGGAAGATAAAGTGGATGAACTAGACCACTCAAGCAAAGATTATGAAAAATTTAAGAAATCACAAGAATGGAATATGCAGGAATTGTGTGACACCATAAAAAGACGAAAATTATGAATCATAGGCATACAGGAAGGAGAAGAATCACAAGATAATGGCATGGACCAGATCTTCAACAGAATCATGGAAGAAAATTTCCCAAAATTAAAGAAAGACATGCCCATATAAATACAAGGAGCATATAGAAAACCAAACAGACAGGACCAGAAAAAAAAAAAAAAACCTCTCTATGGCACATCATAGTAAAAACACTAAATGTATAAAACAAAGAGACAATATTGAAAGCTGCAAAAGAGAAAGAACAAGTCACACATACAGGAAAACCCATTAGGATTACAGCTGACTTTTTAGTTCAAACTATGAAATCCAGAAGAGCCTGGACCAAAGTATTCCCAGGTTTAAAGGACCACAGATGACAACCTAGACTACTATACCTAGCCAAAATGTCTATTATAGTAGAAATGGAAAGAAAAATCCTCCATGACATAAATAGGCTGAAGGAACTCATGTTCACAAAACCAGCCCTTCAGAAAGTTCTGGAAGCAATACAAAGAGGTGAAGAAAGGAATGGCTATACCCAAGGGGTTGCAGAAAGAAATTCAATGCAGGTATAACTGGGGAAATGTACAGCTATATCAAGAATGTAAACAGAAATAAAAATGACAAAATTCAATATTCATCTTTCATTAATAACTTTGAATACTAATTTACTGAACTCCCCAGTCAAAAGACACAGGCTAGGTGAATGGATTAAGAAACAAAACCCATCTTTTTGTTGTCTGTAAGAAACTCATTTCACTTTCAAGGACAGACACTATCTCAAAGTGAAAGGATGGAAAAAAAATGTAATAAGCAAATGGTACTAAGAAAAAAGCAGGTATAGCAATCCTAATATCTGAAAAAATAGACTTTAAACTAAAAGTAATCAGAAGAGACAAAGAGGGCCATATTATTCTGATCAAAGGAACAATGAATCAAGAAGATATTACAATCATGAACATATATTCACCGAACTCTGGTGCACCCAACTTCATAAAAACAATACTATAAGACTCTAAGATCCAGATTAATCCCAACTCATTAATAGTAGGGGACTTCAGTACCCCACTGTCTCCATCAAATAGGTCAACAGAGTAGAGAGTTAACAGAGAGATATGTGAATTAAACAATACCATATATCAAATGGACTTAACAGACATCTACCGAGTATTCCACCCAAGCACCAAAAGACATACTTTCTACTCAGCACCCGATGGAACCTTCTCCAAAATTGACCAGATACAGGGGCACAAAACAAACCTCAATATATACAAAAAGATCGAAATAATTCCATGGATTCTATCAGGCCACAAAGCAATAAACCTTACAATCAACACCAGAGGAAGTCCTAATCACCACATGAACATATGGAGATTAAATAACACATCCTGAATGATGAATAGGTCAAAAGAGAAATTAAGAAAGAAATAAAAGTAGTCCTGGAATTAAACGAAAAGGATAACACAACAAAACAAAACCTATGGGACACGCTGAAAGCAGACCTTAGAGAGAAGTTTATAGCTCTAAGTGCCTATATCAAAAAATTGGAAGGAACAGAATTAAATGACTTAACATTGCAAGTCAACAAACTTGAAAAGCAACAGCAAATGAAACCCAAACCTAGAAGGCAAGAAGAAATAACAAAAATAAGGGCAGAAATTAATGAAATTGAAACAAAGAAAACAATACAAAGGATCAACAATTCCAAGAGCCGGTTCTTTGAAAAGATAAACAAGATTGACAGACTGCTAGTCCAGTTAACCAAAAGAAAGAAAGAGGACCTCCAAATAAACAAAATCAGAGATGAAAGGGAAAACATCAGAACAGACACCAGAAAGATACAGAACATTACAAGCGAACACTAAAAACCTATATGCTACTAAATTTGAAAACCTAAAAGAAATGGATGGA
>NW_008348613.1:4041022-4041369 GCF_000622305.1 Nannospalax galili
TTAAAGATACAACCAAAAAAGAAAACAATAAAGCCATATCCTTAATGAACATAGATGCAAAAATTCTCGACAAGATACTTGCAAACCACATACAGACACACATCACAAAGATCATCCACCATGATCAAGTCGACTATATCCCAGTGATGTGGGGACTGTTCAATATACCTAAGTCAATAAAAGTCATAAATCATATAAATGGGCTCAAAGACAAAAACCACATGGTCATCTCAATAGATTCAGAGAAGGCCTTTGACAAAATTCAACATGCATTTATGTTCAAAGTCCTAGAGAGAAATGGACTGGAAGGAACATACCTCAACATAATTAAAGCCATATGTAACAAA
>NW_008348613.1:4042016-4042919 GCF_000622305.1 Nannospalax galili
GAGCAATGCCAGGGGGATTACTATACCAGATTTTAAGCTGTATTACAGAGCTATAGTCATAAAAACAACATGGTACTGGCACAAAAATAAACCCAAAGATCAATGGGACAAAATTGAATATCCAAATATGAGTAAATGCAGTTTGAGCCACCGGATATTTGACAAAGGGGCCAGGAATACTCACTGGAGGAAAAACATCATATTCAGCAAATGGTGCTGGCAAAACTGGATCTCCACTTGCAGAAGAATGAAACTAAACCCCTGTCTTTCCACCCTGCACAAAAGTCAATTCCAAATGGCTCAAAGACCCCAATGTAAAGCCTGAAACTCTGAAACTGTTAGAAGAAAACATTGGGAAAAACCTACAAGATATAGGTGTAGGAATGGATTTTCTAAACCGGACATCAATTGCTCAGGAAACAAGGGACGAACAGATTAACAAGTGGGACCTCATTAAACTAAAAAGCTTCTGTACATCAAGGGGGCAAAAAAGGAAGCAAACAGAAAACCCACAGAATGGGAGAAAATCTTCACCAGTGAAACTTCTGACAGAGGTTTACTAACCAGAATATACAACAAACTCATAAAACAGAGAACCAAGACAAGAAGCAACCCAAAGAAAAGATGGGTTAAGCAGCTGAACAGAGAATTCTCAAAAAAAGAAGTAACGACGGCCATGAAACATCTTAAAAGATGTCCAACATCACTAATAATTAGGGAAATGCAAATTAAGACCACTTTAAGATTTCACCTTACCCCAGTCAGACTGGCTAAGATCAAGAGAACAAATGATACAAAATGTTGGAGAGGATGTGGGGAAAGGGGAACACTCATCCATTGCTGGTGGGGCTGCAAACTGCTTCAACCCCTATAGAAAGCAGTGTGGAGAACTCTTAAAAAACT
>NW_008348613.1:4042998-4074168 GCF_000622305.1 Nannospalax galili
TTATTTTGATATATCACAGTGAAAGATTTATCGTCCTCTTTTTTTTTTTTTTTTTTTTTTTTTTTTTAAAAAAAAAAAAAAAAAAAAAAAAAAAAAAAAAAATTAACTTATGTTCTCCTTCATATGTAGATCTTAGAACCAAATCTTGATAAGTAAGTATGTATCCAGACATAACTACAGGAACCAGGATAATGGAAAGAAAAAAGGGAGGTAAAGGAAAAGAGACCTGAAGGAGAAGAACAGTAGGAAACAGGCCTTAATAAGGGGGATATGGATAAAAATTGGGTTAGTTTAAGCGAGTGGGGAGAAAAGGGTATATACAAGGAACCTAGGGGATAAAGGGGAAAGAAGGAGCTCAAGAGAGGTAAGACCGTAGGAGAAGGGTATTATTAAGGGAGAAAGGGGGAAAATGGGAGCACCTTAAGTGGGAAAACTATGATGGAGGGGTGAGACAATGTGAGAGCTAAATAATGCCTAGTTAGTTTTGAAAACCAGAGAGAACCATAAAAAAAAGTCCCCTACAACCTACTGACAAATTATACATAGCAGTTCAAGAAATATATGTCTAGGTAAGGTTTATCTGAGAATGACTGGTCTTTGCCTAAGATTTATCTACGTGACACACAGTAATTAAAAGCACTAGACTGGCGAATCTAACCTTCTTGGATGTTAACAGACATACTTTGAGCCCTATAATAATTTGATCAGAGGGACATAAAGGATACTTTTTGCTCCTTGCCCTCCTAGGTCGACTAGTGCCAGGGAACTATGAGCATCTCTCAAAATGTCCTATAATGGTGGTGGGTCACCTGTCCTCTTGATCAAGGAGGCCGAGGAGACCCTACCAGATGGACTTGAACCAGTGTCCAGTCTACAAAAAGGAAGGTCAACACAGAGGAATCTTTTCCTCCATGCTTCCTAGCGAAGCCAGCCATAGTTGAGCAGGACCTTTGACTTATCTTCACTTAGGTGGAACTGGTAATAGAAAGGAGCCAGGGGCTCCTCCCAAGCTCATGTCACTCCCTGAGGAACAGATCCTCAAACAAACTTAAGAGTAAAAATAAAGTGATTTATCTGGGACAACTGTATGGCCTTAAACACCCAAAAGGAAAGTATAACCAAAGATTAAAGGGGCCAATATAATTTCTTAAGAGTCCATATGCATAGCTAAAGGCTACATAATAAGCAACAATGTCAGATAGGAGATACCTTTTTTTGGGTTGTGGACCAGGGTGGCCAAAGGGACTCCCAGGTAGTAACCCAGCATAGAACTGGGAAAATGAACAGCTGACCCCAATCTTATCTAAAGGAATATTGACAATTGATTGCTGCTAGATGAGGAACAGCTGATCCTCCTAAAACAAAGACCTCTAGATAGGCTGACTAGATTCACCAGAAGGGCAAGTAGTGGAGAATGGCTGGGGGTGCAGACAACACAGCAGACAGTAGCAGGGATATCAGAGTATAAGGGCTGTAGTGGGGGGAGGGAGGCTATGGGAGGGTGCCACCTGGGAAGTGGGTGTATAGTTGAATAAGATGGTTTGGGATGTTCTGAGTCACACACACACACACACACACACACACACACACACAAATCAACAATTTTTTAAAAATGCATTATATTTTAGGAGGAAGCATGGAAATTTACGTCATGTTAATTAGTAGAGGTGATAAACATTACCATTGAAATCTACCCAGTTACTTTATTGACATACACAGGTGCCAAGGATCCAAGTGTAACCGATTATGACTAGTAATAATCAGATACATACAGATTAGAGATATGTGTGCCAACATCTCAGCGTTAGTAGCAAAAGCAATGAGTCTTTCTGCAAGGAAAAACATATTCTAAAATGAAATGGAGATCTTCTTTAAAAATTAAAATCTCATCCAATTTTATGTCTTACACAGCTTATACTGAGTTCAATAATATATAACTATATTAATTCAACTGTGAACCTAGAAACTTGCACCCATTTGTGAAAGAGATGTGCTCTTGCTCTGGAGTGTGTTATTGAATATGTTAAAGCTGTAATGAAAAGCTTCTTCTGATCATGTAGTTATTAAAAACTAAAAAAATACAATGATTAAAAAATAGTAATTCTTCAAAGCATAAAAATTTGCTCCTTAATAATTAGATGTGAAAAACATTACCATTGAAATCTACTTGATGACTTTATATCCATGCTCAAATGCCAAGAAGCTCAGAAAGTTATCGACTGTGACTAGTACTAATCAGATATATAGAGATAAGAAACACATGTGCAAACATCTTAATGTCAATTGCATTAAAAATGAATTTTTCTGTATGAAACTCTGTATTTTAATAATGAAATGGAGATCCTTTTCAAAGTTTAAAACCTCATTTAATTTTATGTCTTATAGGTTTTATACTGAGTATTGTACTGAGTAAAATATTGTATAACTGTAACAATTCTACTGTAAACCTAAAAATTTACAGCCAATTTTGAAGAAGATGCATCTTAGCTCAGAAAATTGTTATTGAATATGTCAATGCTGTTTAATGAAATGCTTCTTCTAAGTATGTGGTTATTAAATATTAAATAAATGAATGAATGAGTAAATAAATAAATAAATAGCTGGGTAAAACTATCTTGTAAAATGTTTTTGTGAACACTAGGCATTCCCAGTTGGAGTATCCAGTATCTTTACTCATAGGGGGGATATCTGTGTTTTATGGAGAGATTAGCAAGACTGCACGTCACTAATAAAATCACTCATAGTCACCACATTAAGAAGCATGGACATATTAAAATTTTCTTCCTTTCTTATAGTTAAAATATAGTCTAGTAATTTTATGGCTTCTTATTTCTTAAACTTATTTTTCCATTTCAAATTTTTGGTGTATATTTGTTTGCCTGCTCACCTGTATGTTTGCCAGGTGCAGGTATCTCACAGAGACCAGAAGAGGTCAATGGTTCCTTTGGAACTGAGGATACAAGTTGTGAGCTACCTGCTGTGGGTGCTGGGAACCAAACCTGGGTCTTTCTCAAGAATAACAAGTATTCCTAACTACTGAGGAGATATTGATTTTGTTTAAACAATATTCATATTATTACTACTAAACCTAATTTGTGACTAGCTGGTTTCATGTTTTGAATGTATATTCATGTTCATGTGTATACAGGTAAACATGTATTTACAGCTGCCCATGCACATGTCTGCATGTGAATGCAGAATCCAGAGAACAAACTCTGTGTCATTCCTTAGGTAGCCTCTATCTTTATTGTTTTAGACACAGTATATTGCTGGGCCAGGAAGTTTCCCAATATGTTAGGCTTGCTGGCGAGACAGTCCTTCAGAGCCTGTGTATCTGCCTGATTCTGTCTCCCTCAGGCAGGAATTACAAATGCTTGTCACCATTACTAGCTTTTTTATGTGGGTTCTTTGTAGATATCAAACTCAGGTCTTCATGTTTGCAAATCCATCATTAGTTGTTTAAACAAAAGTGTCTGGCATGTTAATATCACGGTTAACATATACTGCTTGGAATAATATGGGACTCAAGTAAATCTGGATGCAACTGTGCTTTTCAGAACTTCCATGTGTGGCCTTCATAAATGAAATTCTAAGAAGCAGTTTAAGAAGACAAACATTGCAACTTCATTTTCTAAAGATTTTCTTTTCCTTTGTTTGAGACAGTTTCCTATAATGAAGCCCAGGCTACCCTCAGACTCAGGATGATTTTGCCTCAGCCTCCCTTTTTATCTGGCTGCAGCTTTGTTTTTTGCATATTATATAATGAGTGGGAGGGATTCATGATATTTTCCATTGAGTTTCAGGCTTGTTCAGTAAGTTATGAAAATTACATATTTGGTCTCATCAAGTGCAATAAAAACTAAATGTTAATCCTTGTTTTTAGGTTTTCTCTTTTTAATTGACAAGATAAAGTCTGGCTTGAGATTTCCATTTCAAATTGCACCACCTTTTGTACTGATATAAAGCAACACTCACTAATTTGTGAATTTTTATAGTTTGTTCTGCATGGGCATGCTATTGCTTTCTTAGCAGAAAATCTTTTTGAATATTTCATAGATATTCCTGAATTGCGTCAGTTCCCTGACATCTGTCTCAGAATAGCAAGCATCTGTATTCACCTTGTCTGTGTTTTCTAAACTCACACATCTTTTATTTTTATTTTTCCTTGAGGAAGATTAGAAATGCAAAAATGAATAATTAGCTGTCCTGTCTACCTGTTTTGTCTCAGTCAGATTTGAATCACTTTTCTGTTTAAAGAACTTTGGTGAGAATATTAACAACAAAAATTTAAGAAATATTCCACTTTAAAACAGAATCTGGGACAGAGTACATAATGATAAACAAAAAAGAACATGCACATACACAGAGCCATAAATGCACACATGTACACAAACATGCATTTGCTGACATGCACACACTTGCATGCACATGTATGCACACACACACACACACACACACACACAATTCGGCAAACATCCCAGGAAAAGTCAAGCAATGGTGGAGGGAAGGGTATGTGAGGACAGAAAGCCTGATGTAAAGCATGCAGGGGGCACAATGGACTAGAATCACCTCAAATTTTGTTGTGATAGTAAAGGGAAATTTGTCTGTGTCTCTTATTAAATTAATGCTATGCTTTCTGGCAGGTTTTCTCTCTTATTTCAGACAAAAATATAAAATAAGTAAAAGAAGCCTGGCATGCTGATGCATGCTTGTAATCGCAGCATTCCAGAGACTGCTGTTGGAAGACCAACAAGCACTCAAAGCTAGACTCAGCTGCATAGTGAGTAGCATATTAGCCAAAGCCACATAGGACATGACATAGAAAAATAAAAATGAGCCCAAATATTTCAACTTTTATTTCTTGCATAAGGGGTCAAAGAAATTAAGACTAGAACAAAATCAAAAAAAGTATTTATAAAATTACAATTAAATAAAAAGAATGAATAGGTGAAAGAGAGAACATTGTTTGAAAGTACTTAGACCACATAGAACGGAAACATTTTGGGAGTCACAAACAAGAGTCCTGTGCTTCCTTTCTTATTGTCTCTGTAACAGCAAACAAAACTTATCTTAATACGCAATAAAAAGTAAAAAATACTTTAATAAATCATTATGTATTAAACAAGTGTATGGATAAGGCATAGCATATGTGCATTTATTTCTGTGCATATATGTTTGAATGCGCAAGGATAGGTCATGAGGACAGCACATGAGCAAGAAGTCTATGTCTTTCCTTAGTGATCTTTCAAAGTCAAGAATAGCAAGTGTAGCAAAAGCAAAGCAAAGTTAAGTAGATTCAAACTCTCTGTGGGAGTTTGGTTGAGAACAGATGTCTAGACAGGTAACTGTGTTTTCCTAATGGTAGAATATATATTTTTATCTGTAACAATGTAGAAGTTACTAGTTTTTCTGATGAGATGTTTTATTTTTTCTAGAGGTAGCTAAACCAGTAATAATCTACTGTTTATTGAAGTTTATCAAATGTACCATCTGGAACAACATTTCATAATCAACAGTTGTGTGTTGGTTCTGGAAAGGATGGAGGGCAGGTAAAAAGAAGACAAGAAGGCTGAAAGGCAGGCTGGGAGTATGGAGGGAAGGAGTGCAGGAAGACAGAAAGGAAAAAAGGAAGGAAGAAGGAAGGAAGGAGGAAGGAAGGAAGGAAAGAAGGGTGGATGGAAAGAAGGAAGAAGGAAAGAGGAAGGAAGGGAGGGAGGAAGGAAGGAAGGAGGAAGGAAGGAAGGAGGAAGGAAGGAAGGGTGAATGGAAGGAAGGAAGAAGGAAGGAGGAAGTAAGGAAGGAGGAAGGAAAGAGGAAGGAAGGAAGAGAGTGAGAAAGTAGGGAGGAAACAAAAACGTTTTTAAGTGAATTACTTACTGTTGATGATGAAGTTTCTCAGAATAGTTCAGGAAGAAATATCTCCAGTTTTTTTTTTTTGTTTAAGACAGGAAAATTCATGAATACATACTTACAATTTGTTATTTTATTATTTATTTGTTATATTCGAGCTGATGAGAAGCCAAACAAGTTAAAGCTGCAAGTGCTTAAAGCCACACCTTGCAGGTTAAGCAAATTTAGTCATTGCTTCCAAGCATTGCAAAACACCACCCTCCCCCATCACATGTATAGCATTGCTTACATATCCTAAAGCGTTCAGTGTTGTTTCATCATTGCCATATTTTATAGCTGCAATTACATATTCAAATGAATTTCTTAATGATAATATCATTCTATATAGGTGGCTCTTTTATTAACCTATTGACAGGCAATGAAAATAATTGTTTTATTTCTATAGTAATGGGGTTTTTTTATCCCATTAAGGAACATTGTTTTTCAAGTGTTGAGAGTAAAATCTCTCATTATTTAATTCTGTGAAGTCATCTAGGATATAAATGTGTTGTGTTAGGTAGAAATGAATATACTTCTTTTTAACTGTACACTGTACTTTAACTGGGCTGCCCGGGTGTTACAATTGTGTTTTGTTTTCCCTCCCACTTTCAACTTGTCTCTCTTTAAGTTTGGGTTGCCAGAAGAGACAGGTGGTGCATGAAGGTTACTTAAAACAGGGCCAATTTTAGCACTGTAGCAAACATGGGTCAAATTAAGTGGAAATGGATTCCAGGGAGGGAGAAAATTCAGAAAGTTAGAAATTGTTTTTTCCTGTCCTTTGGTTGTATTTTAGCACTTTTTTTCTTTGATTCTGTCTCTAAGCAAAGGAGACTTCTGGCATTCAAATTAATAATTTAACTTGTTCATCAATATGCTCCATGCTAGGCATTATAGTACTGTATCTCATTTAGTATTTGTATATCACCATGCAGTAGCTAGAAGTGTTCATATTTTACAATTGAGGAATTGGAGGCTAGAGTGCTGAGATGACTTACCAGAGTTCACATGTTAATAGAAAAAGACACAGTTCAAATATAACTAGATTAATAGTTAGATCAGAGGTTGCTAACTGGAGACACTTCTGCTCTTCAGGGGGCATTTGGAAATGTCTGGAAGGGACAAAATGGATTTTCTCCAGGGGAAAGGGCACATTACTGGCATCTGGCATGTAGAGATAGTGATTCTACTAAGTATATTAGAGCACATAAGACAGTGTGCCAACACTTTTCTAGCTCAAATGTCCCGAATACAAACCCTGAAGTTGAGACATTCAAACTCTAGGTACAGGTTTCTCTCTGTGACACCATTATTTTCTGCTCTGGGATTAATAATGAATCTGTCAAAGTAATAGCATGCACAATAGCTTTGGAGATACAATGTAGGATGCATTAATGGGAGAATTGTGGCTATAGGACTCAAACTAGAAAGTATAAATATGGAAAATCATTGAAAAGCTTTTGTATAATGCATTTGCTTATTAAATCCCTGTCCAGTAGTATGGGGATAGATGGAGTTGAACAAAATTAAGATTCAGACTTACATTTTTACTTAAGAAGACAATACATGTGTATTATATATACATATATATGTATATGGAGAGAGACCAACAGATTAATATAAACTAATAAAATAACTGTATAAGCTGAGTTCAAGCATGGGGTGGATAATAATGCATTTTAACATTAGTGAATACTTACCATGTGCCACATTTATGGCAAAGGTAGATATTATTATCAGTCACTTCTAACTTACAATGAAGAAATTGAAATTCAAAGAGCTTAACTTTTACAAATAAATTTACACATTATGTTCTAGAACTATTATAAGCCCAGACATCTGGCTCCAGCGATGTGTTCTTATTAAGTATGGAATAATGATGCTGATTCAGACTACCATGGAATCCTAAAAAAGAGATTAGACAAAATAATTACTCTGACTCAAGCTGGGCTTTTAAGAAGGGGAGGCCTGACTGCACTTATAGGACTGATATGGCACAGATAAATGAAAAGGCTAAAGGAAAGAAAGGAGCTTATTGTATTTGAAAGTTAATGAGTAGAGTGAAACTTGTATCAGGAAGGACATGGTGAGGCACAACTGCAGAGGGTTCAAAAGCATGAACTCAACAGGTGATTTCTCAATTTTGATGAAAAGTTAAGGTCTTTGGTACAACATATTTTCCAGATACATCAGAAGAACCTCAATATAGTTCCTATCTTTCCTTCCTTAATGAGCCTGAGACCTTTGTGCATCCTCTGAATCCATGATTCTCAAACATCAGTGTGCCCATGGTATTTAATCAGGAGCATTCCCATATGCATGGTCTCTGCTCTGCATCTCTTGGCTTCAGACCTCCTCCCATACTTCTACCTCTGAAGGTTTGCTGTGTCAGGATCTTTCTTCTAGAGAGTAGAGACTACATGAAGCCTGACACCATGTTGAATTTGTTACTATAAACTCAGTCTGACATGGAGACAAGTGAACATGTGTGTTCATGTGCATGTCATGTGTGTGCCTGTGTGTGTAAAAAACTATATTTTTTTCTACTTTATTCTGAGATCGTCCCATGTTGTCAGCAAGTGTGTCTGGATCTCTTTACTTACGCAGAAATTTTACTATAATATTACTAGCACCTTAAGCTTCTGTCCCAAGTAAAATCAAGGTTCAATTGCGTTTTAAAATTAGTTTTAATTAACTAATTTATTTTTTGTATCTGAATATTTCCAGTGAATGTATGCAAGAGTACCCATGTGCACAATGCCCATGGAGGCCAGAAGAGGGTGTCAGATTACTTGGAACTGGAGTCATGGATAGTTATTAGCTGCCTTGTGGGTATTGAGACCAGGTCCTTTGTCAAAGAAGTCAGTGCTCTTAAGCTTTGAGTAAGCTCTAGCCCATAAGGTTGAATTCTCAATGTCAGTAATGGATGAAAACACTTGAGTTCTAGATTTGTCAGTTTTTTAAATATATTATTTATCATTTATATTTTATGTGTATGAATGTATTGCCTGCAGATACACAAGTACACCTGTGTTGTGCCCATGGAGGACAGAGGAGGCCATCAGATTCCCTGGAACTGGAGTTACAGACAGTTGTTAGCTGTAATATGGGTGCAGCTAACCTGGGTCTTCTGAAAGAACAACCAGTGTTCTTAACCGCTGAGCCATCTCTCCAGCCCCTATACTTGTTGCATTTTATAAACACACATAGTCTGCTACCTACAGAACACACACGATTCCACTATTTATTAGCATTTGGGGACAATTATTTGCATTTGGGGACAAATTTCGATATTTTAAATATTTGTATCCTTATTCATGAAAGGAGAGTAAATACTAATCCATCAATCATATGTATTCTTTAAAGAAAACTGGTGTCATGTTTGAAAATGATTGAGCAGAGTGAGTATGCAGCACAGAGTAAGGTATCTATAATAAGAAGCTACTCAAAAGTTTGGAGAGGGTCCATTCTGCATGTAGGTAAGTGCACCTTCAAACCACCATCTCACCTTCACAGTGATAATGCTGCCTTAATTGGGCTCTTTCCTTTTGTGATATTGTATCACTGTAGGTCAGAAAATAAAATTCTAATCGTAACAACATCCTTCTATTAAAAGAAATCTGTTACACTAACATAAAAGAATAATACTTCAACACTTCTTCAAAATTATGTTCTTCACCTTTCTCTTTTAATCGTAACAAGTAAATTTCTTGAGCATAAAGACAGAAACATTCTAATTCTATATTTTCTGCAATTTTAGATAGAAAATTTTTTCACTCATATTTTTAATATTATTAATTCAATAATATTTTTGACTAACACCACGTGCAGCACTTTGTGCCCTGCTGGAAATATATAACATAGCAAATGTTCATTCTGCACTCAGCTAGAGTTTCAAAGTGATAAGCATTCAAAACAATAAGAATCTATGATGTGTAGGGTGAGAGCAGATTGCTGATTGCTCCCTAATGATCACAAATATAGCTCTGAGGAGATTAATGTTACTTAACGGCTAATCAAGCAAATATCAGACAGACTGCTCCAGAGCATAAGAAAATTATGTCATAGATCTTAACATAGGGAAAAATATAGTTTATTTGTAGAATTTTAAAAGACCAAGTGAGTTCGTAAGGTAATAAGGAAGATTGAGTTACTAGCACTGATATTGTGTCTTTATATTCTTATCATGTGCTGTATCATAATGTATTTGTTTGCCGTAAGGCAGAATATAGTTTTATGCTTCTCCGTTTTTGGCTCAACTGTGTAGCTTTATTTGACCAATGTAATATGAATAGAAAGGGCAGGATGCCAAATCAAAATAGACTTTACAAATATTTTATTGTGCTGGCTTGTTCTTTTTGCCATCTACCATCTCTAAAAGAAGGGCATGATATGCTTAGCCCACTATTCTAAGAAAAATGTGAAAATTATGGAGTGCAGCCATCTGGCTGACAGGCAGGACTTCATTTTAGAGCTAAGATGTCTGGGATTCTCTGGGTACTCCCATCCTGTGGATACATAAAGAAGCCTAACTTAGATCAGCAAACCACTCTAGCACCTCTGCAGACATGTAAGAAACTTATTATGTATTTCTTTAATATTTTATAGTTATGTTGCAGTAATAGCTGCTGATATGGTTAGCTAAATAGACAAAATCAGGTAAAGTTACATCAAAACCTTCTGTAGGTTTTGATGAACCAGAAAATAGAAATCAATTTACAGTATCTAGGGAGATAAGAAAAGAAGCAGTTGTTTTAGCATCAGAGGCCAAGATAGAAAAGTAATTTATAAAGAAGGCTGTTCAATTAAGGCATGGCAGTCTAAGTCCACTGACAAATGTTCATGGTACTTGAAAATATTTGTGGCTTTGACAAAGGCAGAATTTAACAGTAACAAAACTCAGAATGGATTGGAATAAAGAATAAATGAAAGATGAAGCAATCGAGAATTTATAAGAACATACTTTCCAATTCCCTCAGACAGAGCCTCCCTGTAGCCTCAGCTTCCCTGGAACTGACTATATAAACCATGGTGGACTTGATCTTACATAGATTCACCTGCCTCTGCCTCTCCAGTGTAAATATGCATTGATATGGGGAAACATAGCATTATGGTTTCAAAGCACACTCAGGCATTCAATGATATTTTTCACTTTGAAGGCCAAAACCTTTTTATATATCTACAAAATGACAAATCTTTTTAGGATGGCACATCTCCATTTTGATAGCTATTTTGTCGATTTGCATCCTCAAGAGGTAGATTTTTTTAAAAAAATCATTGGAAATTAGATATAACCCATAAAATGATAAATCCCTACAGGAAGTTGCCTAAAATATCATGTATTTAACAATCAGGATGGGTGAGCACCAAAGCAGGTTTACAATAAGGCAGACTCAGGAGGGATGAAAGAGAAGTATACAGATGGTTAGATGTAAATACCTTAGGCAGAATAATTTAATATTCTTTGAAATTGATGTTTTAAATAAGTGTTCAAGATGTATTTAACAATGTCAGAGTGAACATCTAAGATGGTTTATTGGTTCGTGTGTTTGTTTTCCACTTGAGGGAACTATTTAATACAATGATTGTATAACCAATTTAAATTAATCTTTATAGACAGACAAGATAGTGATACTATTATTTGTTGAATGCTTTTACCATTAATTTGCATGGTTTGACTCTTCCAGAAAAATTTGAGGCTATTGCTAATGGCATCAAGCACTTTGGGTGCTGGACATAGGTGAATCGAACCAGAACTGAGCTAGAAGCTTCTTCCCTGATAGTTAGCTAGTTTTCGTGGTGCTGGAAGAGTCTATGCAGGCTTCTGGGGAAGAAAAGTCATCAATAGTCCTACTGAGTTGTGGTCCTGCATACTATATTACTGATCTGCCAAGCACTAATGACATTCCCATTAGTGAAATATTGACCTGACTGTTGTGGGGATAATCAACCACTTTGTAATTGGATCTGAAGTTTGCTCCACAGGATGCAGTTCATACATAGTACAGTACAGTAAACTTAGTCAAAAGTCCATGTCTGGGAAGGTCATAGGCTCTAGTGGGAACTGCTGTTTTGCTCGGTGGACATGGTGTCAAATTTCCTTCTAAATATTTGTGTTTATTCCTATAGATTAGAACTGCTCTGATCTTTGCTTCTTTTTATAGAGGACAGTGGTTAACATAGAAACTCGTAACTGGTCAAAGTACTTAGAATAAGTAGTTGCTAAGTGCTCAGCATGAAACAGAACATCTATATGATCTCCAAATTTCAGGGAACACTATGAAAGAGGAAGTGGAAAAATGCAATAACTGGAGAATCTGGGTGAATGCTGTGAAATGTCATCCTCTAGACATTGCATGGTCATCAAACTTATGAATTCATAGCAGTTGTGGTTACCTGCACAAGACTGTATCTATCAACATTCTATCACACATCCGGGAGAGGATCACAAGTCCCCATTCCTCCATTTGGAGCTATTTGCAGTTAATTGTTGCCTGAGAAAAGGTGTCATTTCCTTCTGTGGTATAGCCATTTGTAACTTGCCCATGCTTACTAAGTAATTCTCCATCCGTTATGCCAGTATATGAAATTCTTAAAGAATAAATTAAGAAAACTCACTAAAAAACTGTCAAACAAAAAAATATTTAAGATATGGGATTTACTTCACAATTAATTGGGAAGGAATGTTTAGGAGTATAATTAAAATAAAAATAACTAAAGGTTAACAATTATTGAAATTTGGTTATAGGGGCATGAATGTTCATTATACAGTCTTTTGTTGTTGTTTTTTTTAATGCATTTTTGGGGCTGGAGAGATGGCGCAGCAGTAAAGAACACTGACTGTTCCTGCAGAAGACCTGTGTTCAAATCCCAGAGCCGACATGGCAGCTAACAACTGTAACCCTAGTTCCAGGGCATCCTGCAGCCTCTTCTGTCCTCTGCAGGCATTGCAAGACATGGGTGCACTTACCTACATGCAGGCAATACACGCATACACATAAAATAAAAATAATAAATTAAATATTTTAAAAAATGAGTTTTCTTCAATATAAAAATACTCAAGGAGATGGATGAAAGTTGATAAATTAGAGATGATCATTGCAAAGGCAACTCTCATACTTAGAAATGAAAAAAAATTAAAACAGATGCATGGTTGACCAAGTTTCCAGAGTATTTGCTTTCATCTTCTGCGATTACCTTATTTCCTATAGCGTTCTTCTAACAATGACTGACAAAGAAAGAAATACTAGATCCAGGCCTCTGGTGCTTGACATGGAGCTCTGTCAGATAAACATGTTCTAAAGCTTCTTCATTATCATAGGCTAGGTTTTCAAGGGTGCTGTTATTCTGAAGCTTTGCTAGCCTAAGTCTCTTTTATTCCCTTTTTTTTTTTCCTATGGTGTGGTTGTTTGAATGAAAATGTCCCCCATAGGCTCCAAATATTTGGACATTTTGTCCCCAGTTGGTTGCACTGTTGTAGGAAATCTTAGAAGGTGGCCATGCTGCAGGAAGCATGTCACAGGAGGCAGGCTTAGAAAGTTCTTAAGCCTTGCCAGATCTTGAGTCACTCTCTTGTTTCTTGTGCCTGCTTGAAAATGTGAGACCTTAGTTAGCTTCTGCTCCTCCTCCAGCCACCTCTTCCACCATGCCTCCCTCCCATGATGGACTTGTGCCCCTTTGGAACAGTAAGCTCTAATAAACTCTTCCTTCTAAAAGTTGCTTTGGTCAGTGTTTCTATTACAGCAACAGAAAAACAACTAATACAGCTACCTTTTCAAGACACTTCCCTTTTTATGTCTTTTTTTAAATTAAATTTTGATTGGTAAATTTACACAATGAATAAAGACTATTCTCACTCCCACCTCCCTGCTACTCCTATGTTTATTCCCTCCCCATATAACTTTCTTTTACATTTATGACTACTTTGTTTTGTGACCCACTGAGACTAACCAGGGCTATCTGTGTGACTATGAGTTTGTAGCTAACAGTTGGAACCTGGTGGGCACAACAGTGGCCATACAACTAAAGATAGTGGTCACTCCAGAGTCTATCAATAACCAATAGTTCAGAAGTAAAGGATAGGACTCCCATGATCCCTTCCCTCTTCCTTGATTTGTTGTTGATATGGCCAGTATTGTGTGAAAATGGCATTTCGTAGCCCTTACCCTATCTTCCAGCTCTTACAGAATTCTAACCCCTTCTTCTTGAATGTTCCCTGAGCTTTACAAGGGTTAGTGTACATGTCTTATTTAGAACTGTGCCCACAATTACCGCTTATTCTCTGCATCTTGGAAAGCCATGAATCACTGAAGTCACATTGTTCATTGTAAGAAGAGACTTCTTGGATTAATGTTCAAAGCAGCTTTTATCTATGGGTATATACATCATATTTAGAAGGCAGTTTCATGCTTTGGTGAATTAGTTGAATACCAGTAATAAATTCCCCACTTGTATGTATAATATCCCCAGATTTGGCTTGTTTAACTGGGGTTACAGTGCCAGGACAGGGTTGTTCTGTCATCCCACCCCTTCCCACATGGGACAGGCCTCAAATTCAATGAGAGAGAGGTTGGTTAGCCCTACTACAGACAAGCCACTAATGTACAGGTGGGCATATTTAGCCTGGTTGGAAAACTAATTCATAAGATTTACAGCTGAGGAAGACATATGATGCCTTTTCTCCCCCAGAAGCCCACTCAGCACCTTTGTTTGTTTGAATACTCATCCTGTGGGAGAGGAAGTGATTGAGTACTGGCCATGTGACTAATAGATGACCACATGTCTATAGGTTTCTCTTGGACCTCTCAAGTCACAAAGGCCCTGTAACAGTCTATATGATGGAAAGCATTCGTTTGAGATTTTGGGCTTATAAAGTACCAGAACACTCAAATTAGCTGCATATGATAAATCATGACCAACTTTATCACCCATCAATGTGCAAAAGCTTCTATACTTCAGCATACTCCCAGGGACTCCTGGAGATAACTGAAGGGGATTCAAAGAACAAGCTCTACAAGAAATAGACACCGATTAAAAATGAAATAATACTGCTTGAACACTTGAGAATACCCATTTCTCATCACTGGTCACCCCAGAATTGGTATAATGTACAAATGAACAGGGATGTCATTGTGACCTGAATGTGCTTTGGGCCTACTTGCAAAGCCAATTTAGTTACTGATTTACCTAAATGTCCCACATATTAGCAATAAAAACTAACACTGAGATAACAAGATTAAGCTGTTGCATACGGAGACCAAATGGCCACTGGGTAAATAGTTAATTACATTGAGAACTTTCTTTTCTGAAAATGTCAATAGTGTACATTGCAGTGATAGATACCTCTTCATATACAAATTAGCTTTTTCTGTCCATAAAATCTCAGCCCAACTTTCTGTTAGCTGATGCCTAAACCTCAAACATTTCCATACCACAGAGCAGACAACTAAAGGTCCATTTCCTAACAAAAAGTATTTGTATCAAATTTAGGACCATAACAGTGGAATCCACAACTTATATCATAAATGTCAACACTCACAACAGGTGATCTCCAATATTGCTAAAGACAGCTAAAATGAAAACTAAAAAAATAAGGATATGGTATCAGCATTCAAGATACAGGGAACACACTGTGTCACAGACCTGTTTTCCTAATAAGAATACACTGATCTGAGAACTGAAGAGGACCTCTTTTACGATCATTGGTCCCAAACAGCTACTCAGAAAACTACGCATTGTATGGGTGCCAGTCTAGTTTCTATAAAGTTAGCCAACACAATCTCTGAAAAGGTGTAATCTTGGGGTGATCTTAAGTACAGCTGACACAGATACATAGAGCAGAATTGCTTTGGGAAATGAGGTATGTCTAATTATTAAAACAATTGATTTTAAAGTAGAGAAAGGATGAAAAAGATTGTGTGAGTTAGTCTTGTCAACTTGACATAAACTAGATTCATTAGAAAGAAGAAACTTCAGTTGAGGAATTTCCTAGATTAGGTTGGCCAGTGGACCTGTCTCTGGAGACCGTATTGATTGCTGGTTGGTGTAAGAGAGCCCAGCGGTTGCACTAAATTTTCCCTTCCCTCTTCTGGGGGACCCACAAACACCCTCTGAGGACTCTAGGGTTTCCTGGTCCTGAAATGGATTGACAAAACTGACATAATAGCTTCTATTTGGGTTTTGCATAGCTTTTGACATCCAGGAAAGGGTGACTTACAAAGGATGTATTTGAAACGCCTGCCATCAGCGCAACCCGCCCATGGTCTCCATCAGGTTTTAGAGAGCCACCTTGCCCTGCAGGGTCTGCGCCAGCACTAGACCCAGCCCCTGGACCAATTCTAAACTTTTAGAGGAACTTCTGGGTTACACCAGCCCACTTTGGGAAATATCAACACTAGACAGGTGGGCCTGTTCTGTCTAAACATGTATACAGAGTGTGGGAATGACTTCTGAATGAATTACTTTCACTTAACTAGTAATCCAATGTTACTCATGTTTTGGCATCATTTAACACTCTCATAGCTTGTTCATAACATAAACAAGCTTACAAGGCCTTGAGCTCCTCTTATAACTCAAAGATAAAACTTTAATCCCTCATGACCCTTCCTTGCCCTTGATACAGAATAATATATGGATATGTGTGCTTATACATTGTGAAAATACAAGTGAATATTCTTTGGAAGCAATCATGAGAATTATCTGATTTGTGTTCTAACAAAGGTGGGATTAGATTCATATCTGTTTATTCTTTTATATGCTGTTTAGGTCAGTAGGGGTCAGAAAGGGAAATTGTTTTCCCTATAAGAAAAGGGGCAATTTTTCCTTCCACATTTCATAGTGAGATGTGAAGTTTCAATAAAAGAGAGAGCAAATTTGAAGGCACAGTTCCAAGAGAAATCTGAAGGAACAAGTTCTCACAAGAGTTGAGTCCCCCTACTCCTGATTTAAATGGTGGCTAAGAGCCAGACCATCTTTATCCAGGCAGCTCCATAATGTGGCATCAAACAGCTGCAGCTGAACATAAGCTAGTATGCCTGGTTCCTCCATGTTTTTTGCTCTAGGTTCCTGATTTCAGGTTCCTTTCCTTAAGTTCCTGCCCTGACTACCCTCAGTGATGTATTATAACTGGGAAATGCAAGATAAAATTAAATATTTTTCTCCCCAAGTTGCTGTTGGTCATGGCATTTATAACTGCAGGAGAAAGAAAACTAGAACAAGCATTATTTTAATGTTTGATAAAATTGAATTTGGGGTGGTCATAACTAGTGAAAATATATCTCGATTTGATAGAGCTTAGTTGAATGTATTTTGAATTTGGATTTCAATTAATATCTCATTTATTCACTTTCATTTAATTGACCTTAATTCAGTGAAGGGCCCTGATCTGTTCTGGTGCAGAGCAACTAAAGCTTGAATTCTGAAGTTCCCTCTTATCATCCAGGACTATACAAAACTTCATAGTTCTCTACTGAGAACTGTCCTAGTGATTAAAATCATATCATAATGCAACAAATCATCTTTAACCTTTGTCCCTATAGTAATTTCCTCATGGACCTAAGTATATAACTCCAGATGCATCTCATATGTCTTAGATTAGACAGACTGAAAACAGGTCCAGTCTAAAATACATAGTAAATGACAAAGGGTGATGTTAGCAATATACTATAGCCAACCAAATTATATCTCAAAAAACAAAAATAATGTAAGTACGGTCTCCTCACAGATCTTCAGCATTTGTTTGGAAACACAAGGACATTTTCTGCTCAACTTGAATATAGGCAGTATTGATTTTTTCCTTCTAAAAATGTTTATTGATTTAGATATTTGCACAGCATAAAGCATTGGTATGTGAGCTGAGCATGTCTTCTTTCCAAAATACATTCTTAAAAGCCACAAAAGTTAAAAATATAAATACTGAAAATGTGAAATACTTGTTGTACTGGAAGATGATGGAGAAACTAAGGATATTTTGAGTATAATAAATAACAAACTTCAATTTCTTTCATAGAAATAAATAGCTATTACAGTGTATGCAAAGGATTTAAGCATTATATCAATTTAAATTGTACTTTGCGAAGAGAGAAACTTATTTTAGATGGAAACTATCAATTTCTATGTTTGTGTGGAGCTCAAAAGTACCACATCTACTATAAGATGGTCTTATTGCATATCATTGGCAGAAAGGGATATCTAGAATAGTCTTTTTAAATTTGTCTCATTCTCAAGTCTCCTTGGAGCACAGGGATGCAGGTACTCCTTGATGTCTTAGTTGAAAAGCCATAGAAAAGAAACAGAATGTTAATAAATCTTTGTAGGTCTGGAGAAGAACAAAGCAGCCATCAAGTATAAGGATGCAGGGACCAAGGACAATTATTCCTTATGAGAATTTAATGACTATGTTAGTTCAAGGTTCCATTGCGGTGATTGCTGAACAAAGACAGCATAAATCTTAGTATCCATTATAAAGAAGAGTGGGCCCTACCTGTTCTCAGAACTTGTTCCTTCAGATTTTGGTCTCAGAATTGTCCTCCTAAACAAAAGACTTCCTCTCTATTGAAACAGTATATCCAACAGGTGATGGGAAAAGGGAAACTTTTCTCTTTGGAGGAATTTTTTGTTTCTGACCCCCTACTGATATTTACAGCACACACAACCATAAACAGATGCTATCAAGCTATTCCCACCTGTTGTTTACAACACAAATATGACAATTATTTGCTTCAACAGTATTCACTTTTGAGGGGCTTGATATATATATATAAAATTCTGGGTCAGGGTTAAGGAAGAGTCATTAGGAACCAAATCTGTATGTTTAGTTTTCAACAACAGTCTAAGGCCTAGTAAACCTATTTACAAACTGATACAGTGTTGAATGATCTCAAAACATAAGACTGACTTTGGTTATAAAGTTAGGAAAGATTTCATTTGTAACAGAAGGCATTCCTAGAAATCATTCACACAAATGATGACCAGAAATTATTTTGTCTCAACAATTATGAATCTAGAGGCTAGCCCAGACTTGTCATGCTACAGAAATTGCCTGAAATCTTCCCAAATCTTCATTCTCCACTTCCTTTAAGTACAATGTCTTGGAAGCCCTGCTTTTCATTTTTCCTAGAAATTATCTAGGAAAGTCATTGAGAAGAGGAGGAATGGGAGTTATTTGTAAGATTTGTTTTGTAAGAGCCACAAAAATATATTGGATGCATTTTTGCCTAATTGAAGTATATTTAGCTACTTTTATTTTCAGAATGGACATAGTGATAGAAAGCTTTTAAAGAGGGGTCAGTTATAGAGAATAATCACAATGTTTTCTACACACCCATGAGTATAAAATGTAAACCTGAGATCTCTCCACAAGAACATGAGGCAGGATAAGCAATGACCTTGGATGATTAATTTAAATAAAATTTAAAGATAAGTAATTTGTTTGCGACACCTTCACCTCCTCTTATCCATCCACTAAAGAGAATGCTTTGGCTCATTCGTCTATTTAACTCACAATGATAAATATGTTTCCACTAATAGACCTACGTGTCACCCTTTTCCAACAGATGACATTTACTAGTGAACTTTTCAGGTGTGGAAGGCCATCTAATACAGAGGAATGTATGACTGATTTACTAAAAGAGCTGTGAGTATTTAATTAATAACAGCAAATATGACTGATATTTATAGAACATTCACTACTCAACATGGATTAAAAACCTTTGCTTTGCTTCTTTAATGTTTGTAGCTATGAATTTTAAAGTATATATTAAAGTACAGTACAATACAGAGTATGATTACAACAACTTCTCTAAAGTTCTCGAAATCTTCATTGAACTGTTCAACCAATAGCAGATTCTGTCCATGGGACTATTGGGGTAGAACATAAATGTTTTGAATAACATTATAGTGCCAATAATTCCTATTAGCACATAAAAAATTAACATTTAGACTAACATAAAATATTGGAAAAAGATTTAATATAATATAAATGAAAGCAAAGATATGAAAGAAGGAAACACAAGATTGAGAAAAAGTAAAGTTGAAAGGATAAACAAAATCAGGTACTGGATGAGGGGTTGACGAGCTATCCTTTGGTTCTATTGTCTTCTATATTAAGCAATCCCTATCAGACATATTATCAGCAGCTTTATTTCTAAAAGTGAGGAAAAGAAGAGGAGGAAAGGGAAAGAGGAGTGGGGGGTATTATGATGTGATTCACCAGGGGAGACCATTTAGACAGAAAATTGCCAGAAAGGAAAGTCTTTATTAGCCTGCTGGCAACCACACTGAACATTCAGGTCCCAAGTACAGTCCTAAGCCATCTCTAGGGTAAGCTTTTATACAGAAAAGCTCCACTCAAGGGTGAAAAGTTCTGGTTTCCAAACTTAGATGTTGAAGGCCCCCTTAAAATTTTCTATTATATTAAACAACAATTACTATTTTGCAAAAGCAAGCCAAGCATAACCCACAGAAGGCATAAATCTGCAGTTAGCAGGTGTGCCCAGGAACACACTGACCTGTTCCCAAGATAATCTGGATACCTGTTGTTATGTTCCCACACCGTGGGCCAACTGCCTTTTAGTTTCAGAGGCTAGAGAAGCCTAGACTTCAACATGGCATAACTGTAATCAAGAAGGTGCCTTATCACAAGGGGGAAGAAAGTATTTTCCTAAAGGAGGATATAACATTGTATTAACTGTTTTAAAGTCAAAATTATCAACATCCACCTTGAATAAACTCTTGTTCAGCTGATATAGTCACTGACTTTTAAATTTTAAGTTCACAATTTTTTAACAAGTGATATTCCTGATTATGCAAACACTTGCCATTACATTAAGCCTAATCAGCTAAGTTAACAAATGATTTAAAATAATTTAGCCTCCCTACTGCTTCTAGAAATGTTCCAAAGCCAGCATTGATCCACTGACAGTAAGTCTAATACTGTGTTTATTAGCAGCATTAGGTAATGATGCACAAGAATGAAACTATTGTTAAAGGTAATTGCACACTATAAATAAGGAGTCCTTGTATAACATAGCCTTCTTTTCTTCTCTCCTTACCAGCTTTGTTTCTAAAACTCCTTCTCCGGCAGAGAGATGTAAGCAAAGTCCAAACCCTCCTCCCTTGCTTCCAACAACAAGCCAAGGTATGATTCCACCAAAGCACACTCTGGAAAACCATGGAGTTTATTGGATTTATAGAGGTAAGGGGTTCCTTACAGGAGTGTGAATGCTCCCACATAAGACTGAACCAGAAAGTCTTCATCCAAGCACAGACGATGGCATCCCCATGGCTGCATAAACAGAGAGCAGCAAAAGAACCTGTAACTGTTTTGCATTCACTGGCACAGGGTGTTGCAAGATTTTTTCAACAGCCTTTTCAGGTATCACGCGTGTTTTACCTGAACATAACAACCCTAAAAATGTTATCACTTTGCTGGCCCTTGTATCTTGTGTGAATTGATTTCTCATTCTTGCTCTTCAGGTGTACTTGTATGTCCCCCAAATATATTTCCAAATTTGCAAGGCACTCATAAATATTAGCATTATATCATTTGTATAGTAGAACCTTTTTACAGGTGGAAGGCAGGATAACAGGGATGGTTCTTTGGCCACCATGAAAAAAATGGTGGAATGGTAGAGATAATCTTGTGGAAGTACTCTGAATGTCTACTGCAATCCATTTCACATGAATGCAAACTGATGTTAGGATTTAGCAGCCAATGGGATACCAAAGAACCCGTTAGCAAGGTCCTCTGCATTCTGGGATAGCCCTGTTTCTTGTACCAGGTCTTCAATTAGAAGTGAAATGAGCAAGCCTGCATAGACATAAGGCACTACCTTATTCAACTCCCTTTAATCTATAGTCATTCTCCAGGAGCCATTTGGCTTCCTGATACCCGTATGGGGTTATTAAAGACTCTGGGATGGGCAGAAAATCTCTACTCTTTCTAGGTCCTGGATGGCTTCCATAATTTCATCCAGACCCCCTGGCAGTCTGTACTGTTTGATATTCAATGACCTTTATGGGGTAGATAACTTTACTGTTCTTTTACTGGAGAGAGAGATATAAATACCTTATAGTTCTGGGAAAGGGGATAATTATCCACGGCTAGAATGAATTTAGCCTACTGCACCTGTATGGTTTTATCCCCATACCTGTCCACCACTATCCATTGACCCTGATGATTTTGGGGGAGGGTGTTACTGTGAGTCAATGGACATTCTGTTTGGCTCCAGTAATCCAGTAGTGACTACATATTCTGTATTTTGGTGAGGAACCAATAACTCTTCAATATACTATGTGGACTTCAGTTGCCCTGTATGACCCTCACCTGTGATTGACCTTGACCACCCCTTCAGGGAAGAGCCTGGGAATGCTTCCATCATGAGAGAACTTTTTTCTCAGCAGCAGGTGGTGCAGTGGGAATCACCTGCAGATCCTGTTCTCCCATTCGTGGTCTCTTCTTACTCCTTTTGGGAATTGCTGGTCTCACCTTAAAGTCCTCCACAGGCTCACCAATACTACGTTTGGTTGCCTATCAATTTTCTCCTTAGCAACTCTGATCTAGTGCAAATTCTGTCACATTTGTGCTCATAAAATAGGAAAGGGCCCCCTCCCTCTTTGCTCCTGCTTGTTTTAGCACCTTGATGACCTGATATATAGGTTGGTCCATATCGGTTAGATTGGCCAAAACCTCTCCCGCTTCATAAAGGTCATGCACTACCATGGGGCTCAGCTCTCCCACCAACCCTCCATACCAGTCTGGAGGTCCTTTCTGAATCAGTTTCTTTCTCAGGTCTTCTATAAACACAGTGCTGACTGGGCTTAAGAATTGGGCATCAAACACTCTTTCTAGAATACCAGGTCCCTCGATAGTGCCTGTCCTTCCTCTATGGATTTTCAGTTCCTGATATTTATGGGAACCTCAACTGGAGATAACCACTTGTCTCTAACGCTTATGAGCCAACCCATGAGGGATTGATTCCACTCATATTGCCTTACATTGTGAAGCATTTGTCTCAAGGGAGGATGAGCAGTTATATCGCTCGACCTCTCCGCTTCTGCAGCACTTACTGATCCCATCTGCCTACTTGTTCCACAGCCTCACAAGCCAGATGGTGAGGGGCTCCTTCATGACTTGTTTGAAAGTATGCCCTAGTTCCAGCAGCTCAAGTGTTGAGTATTATCCTACCATAGTTTTCAACACTGGACTCTTGTTAAGGCCTCTGTCAGCATACAGGATCAAGGAATATTCCTTTCTTCTACATAAAGGTTGAACCCAAGAGCCATCTTCAGCCCCATCTAGGCTTTTCCTTCCTCATCTCTACTTTATACCTCTCATGGGCTCCAAGTTTTTGGGTGCCAGGATGGGCCTTATGAATGTATGGTGGCCTCTCTTCCCTTTTTGGTCCCCAAGCCATAAAATATGGCAGACAAACATCTCCATCGCTCCTCTTTCATCCAGTTTACCAACTACGTTTAACTCCAGTACTGAAGAGGCCAGTCTCATATGTCTTTCCTGGCTGCAATACCTCCCTTACACCTTCAGCTTCCCTCTGTGCTGCCATCTCTTCCTGGGACAGAACTCTTATACACAGAGCAGTAGCTAGACTGCCCCTCGAGCTGCTTGCTGACACCTCCACCCCTGATGCCCTACTCCCAGGGCTGGTAATGTCTGCTCTATACCTTTGGCTATTCTCAAATCATCACCATATTCTCAAGAATTCCACTCATTAAGCAGGTGTGCCACTCCGTATCACCAAGGAAAAGACTGCCATCCTAGGATATCTCTCACTGACAACCTCTGCCTAGGTGGCTACACCTTAGTTACTCATTTCACTACCCAGTATCTACCCATACCACTGCTGCTACCCCATAAGTCACATAGGGATTACCCACCATGGGGAAGCTTTGTCTGCACACATGGGCCCTTCACCCAGATTTCCTTCAGTAGTTGGTCTCCTTCCTCATATCAGGGACAACACCATCACTCTTCTCAAACTCAGGTTTATCTTCTCCTATTTACCATGCCAAGTATTGCTAACATTCTTTCTTGGGGAGAGATGTAGACAATATTCCCTCCTTCCTCCTAATGACAAACTGAGGTACAACTTCAGGAGACCAGTGAGTTTATTTGGTTTATAGTGCAAAGAGTAAGGGAAGAAGTATCGGTGCTCCGGATAAGGTTTCTGTGCATAGCTTTAGTGTCAACTTGACACACTTGGGTTGAGGGAGCCTCAATTGGGGAATTTCCTTCATTGGGTGGGCCTGTGGCCATGTCCATGGGGCACCTTCTTGATTGCTGAGTGATATGGGAGGGACCATCCCACTGTGGGTGGTACCACTTCTGGGCAGGTGGGCCTGTGTTGCATAAGAAAGCAGACTGAGCAGGGGCCAGGGGAGCAAGCCAGTAAACAGTGTTCCTCCAAGGCCTGTGCCCCACCTCCTGCCTCTAGGTTCCTGCCCTGAGTTCCTACCTTGGGCTCCCAGATGAACTGTGACCTGGAGATGTAAGACATAGAAACCCTTTCCTCCCCAAGTTGGTATTGGTCAGCATGTTTTGTCACAGCAATGGAGAAACAAACTAGGACAGTTTCACATGCAAGTTTTCACCCAGCCGTGAATAATGGCTTTCCCATTGCCCTATAAATAGAGAGCCCCTTCTTCAGTCTTTCCAGCCTATATATTCTAGCCCTTCCCTGATGTCACATAGAGCTAATTCGCCCACCAGCAGTTGAGAGATGTGGGTGTATTCCCAGGTGAGGATCCCATGACACTCTCTCCCCCTCCCTCTATGTGGGAATGTCAGCAGTAAACAAGCCCAGCTGTGGTATCCTTGGCAGGTGGTTGCAACTGAGCTTAGGAAGATGGCATCTTGTCTGACTCAGAGGACAGTCCTGTACCACAAGCATTCTCTAAATGAAGTCTTAAAGTCAGAGAGTGAAATTTTTAAACCACTTTCCCCTTCTCTTTATAGTTGACCTTATCTATTCAGCCTGTAAATTTTTTCTAGGTACACTTTAGTTTTAAAAAGCTGTGCAAACTTGGGCAAATTATAGAGCCATTTCAAGATTCATTTTCCTGCCTTATAAATTAGGGAAAGAGTAAGTGTTGCATATGGCTATGGTGAAAATGGGGAGATAATAGAGGAGATGATGGCATGCACATCCTTAGCAATGTCCTTTCTTTTGATCTATCCTTCCTTTTGTTTTCTTATTCTAGAAAGATACCTTAAGTTTGGAGAGTAGATCTGTGAAGAATATTCCAGTTCTGAGTCTATTTTACATTGGAAATAATTTTAATGATTGAGTTTGCATTCCATTGTTGCTTCTCTCAAGATTAATAACTGCTGCCATGAGTGTCACCATTCTCCTCTACTGCCAATGTCAATGCCAAAGACATCACTGTCACTATTAGTTGAGAATAGGGGGCTTAAAAATCTCCAGGGTCATTCCAGGTGCTCTAACTGTAGCACACACTATATTTTTTACATGCTTGTTCATCTCAAACTTTTTGTTGTCCTTAACTTTTTCTATACACCCTACTTTCATCACAGAAAAAAAAAGCTTTAAAGAAGCAAACACAGTGGAAAATTGTGACCATTTGAACTGACACAGAAATGCTAAAAATGAACTTCATTCTTCCCGATTTTGGTCTGTTATACATACAGATCATAGCTGCAAGACACAGACCTGTCCTTTTAAGAAATCAGTCACTCTAAACAGCCAGATTCCACAGCCTGAAAGGTTCACACTCTTCCCTGCAGGTCTCTCTGGGACAGAGCGTTAAGAAAAAGTCTGTGATGAGTAACTTAGCAGTTCTTAATTTGTGATTTCTGGTATTTTTGTGGTCTTTTAATATAGCCTATATTGAACAAACTGCTTGGTGTAAAACTTCCCACAATCTCCCAAGAGCTTCTAAAGTCCAGTATCTCTTTGTTCTGGGGAACACTCTGGGAACTTTCTCGAAAGATGTTTCTCCACCACCTCTCATGCCACTTATTTTCTCTTTCTTTCTTTCTCTCTCTCTCTCTCTCTCTCTCTCTCTCTCTCATATGTTTCTATCTATCTATCTATCTATCTATCTATCTATCTAATCTATCATCTATCTATCATCTATTTCTCATTCTTAATGAAGCTTCAATCTAGGTTTTAAAGAGGAGCCTTTTCTTCCCTTTAGGTCCCTGTCAGGTTTGGGTGTCCCATAGATTATGTCATTTTCTGTCTAATGCTTTCCCTCCCACTTCTGTGACCAAGCACAGGTTTGAAGCCCAAAAGGCCTTCTCTCCTAATAAGCCTCATTCCTGTGGGTAATTATGTTTCGGTTTCTTTTAGACCAGTCATGCATTCTTTGTGAGGCAGAGTCTCATTATTCAGCCCTGGCTGGGCTGGGACTCCCTATGTAGATCAGGCTGAGCTCAAACTCACAGAGATCCATCTGCTTTTGTATCCCAAGTGCTGGGATTAAAAGCATGAACCCGCATGGCTCGCTTAACTTTTTTCTCATATTTAACAGCAGCATGGTTTTATTAAGATTTTTTTCTTTATACTGATATATATATATATATTATATATATAATATTTTTCTTTATACTTTAAATCTTGTCCTACCGATGGGAGAAATCACAATCATTGCAGTGCCCGTCACATCAAGTATTGACCCAGCATCATCATTCACCATCTGTTCCTTCCCCATTGAGTGACTTGCCTCTAAATTTCTCTTTTAACTCCATTAACGTTTTCCCTAGTTATTACACCATCATCCTTTATCAAGTTGAGGCTCATTACTTCAGAGACTATTTCTTTAAATCACTTCTAAAATAGCTTCAGGCAATTTTTCTCCTTTCAATTCCCTGCTTGTTGTCTACATAAAAGTCATCACAATTGGTATTTCTCTTTCTTCCTGTTGCTTATTTGTGTGTTTATTCAATCAGTCATGGTTTTTGTCCAAAATTAGGATGCATGCTTCATGAGGACTGGAAAGATTTGTTTAAATCTCTCTCCAAAGTTATAGTCTGAAATAAAGACTCAGATGCGGTGGTTTATGTGAGAGATGATTCCCAGAAGCATGTGTGAAGAACTGCAATAAAGGAGACAAGTAAGAGAGAAAAGCCAATTAATCTTTCTATTAACAAGGACGTTTCTGATCGGCCAATCACAGTTCAGTCCCTCTGGGAAACTTCTGAGAAACAGTGGAGAATGTACACTGCATTGTGTGACAGGGGACATGTGTTACATAAATAATGCAACACAAATCAGTGGGTTCATTGGAAAAATGAAGTTAGCTGTACAGTTAGGTGTACAACACTCAAAAATTACATCATTGCCACATACAGTGATTTAATCCTTAAAATGTTAGCACTGTTTCACTTATGACAAATCATTTAAGATCCATAAAAATTACAATGATGCCCTTTGCTCTAGAAAGGGTTTGCATTTGAGGGGAATACTGGAAGCATTGTAATTTAAGAACTACTGAAAAACAGTGGAAGAGTTAGGCAAAAACTGATAGATAATTGTAATACTAACTCTGGGTGGCTCAGAATGGGCTGCTATAGATGTTTGAGGCATGTGCACATGTATTGTTTTGTATTTTTATGTGATTGCAGTCAACTAAATGCTGATCTGTATTCATCCACATCAGCAATTACCACACATTGCTTTAAGGGTCAGATAATAAATGTGTCCTTCATTATGGTACAAATGGTTCTGTTACGGTCCAAAAACAGAGTATAAAAATTGGATATGTCAATGTTCTAAAACCCTTATTTTCAATTCAGTTAGAAAGTTTTTCAACCTATAAGTTAGTATTACTTATGGAATAAGTCATGGTAACCAAAAATAAAACTTTTCTTATCTCAGTTTTTTTCTTAATATAAATCTACTATGTTAAAACTAATTCTCAATTCAGGAAAGTAGAACTTGTAAGTGATGACCATGAATAATAACCAGAGATTTTTAAGTGAAATATTGTTTCTTTTTACTGCTTAAATGAAAAAGCAAGACAAGAGAAATAAATGGTAGGTATTGTTAAATAAAATATAGTCAGCATATGAAAATTTGGAAATATAAACCTCATCCTATTCATACAATAAAGAGTGAGATGGCATGCTCTGGAGAGAAAACCAAACACATGTGTGGACAATCACTCCATATATAGTGTTTTTAGGCTTTAGTCAGCCTCCCCAACTGAATTCGGAAATAGAGATAGGATTTCACCAACAATTGAGTGTCTATCTGGGACAAAGGGAGATAAAGGAAATGAGACAAAATGACACAGCTGATGGAATCTTGATTCCCAGTATCATATTTGAGGAACTGCAATAAGGGAAACGGGTAACAGAATAGGACAATAGAGATGCCCAGCAACATCTATTTCGAAAATGGCAGAATGGCCTTAAAGATGACCGAAAAATCCTCAGACCTGCTATTCCCACCATGAGAATCATGGAACAAGGCTGTTTTCTGTTTCATTCATGAGCAAGAACATCCCCATGATCTGAAAAGTGAATAAGCATGTACTGATAAAGAGTCAGAGCTCATTCCTAGCATGGTGGTGCACACTTTTAGTCCCAGAACTTGGGAGGCAGAGGAAGGCAGATCTCTTTGAGATTCAGAGCAGCTTGGTCTATATAGGAATTTCCAGGACAGCTAGGGCTACAGAGACACCCTATCTAAAAATAGGACAAAACAAACAGCAACAAAAGAGTCAGAGGTGATGGTAGTCAGTGAGGAGCTGTTCCCTCCCCTAAAGGGGGGGTTGCATGGAAAACCCCACCATGGGGGTTTGTACTCAAGCCCTAAGAGCAAGAGTAATTTCCCATCTGGATTTAGACTTACTTTAGACCCATCATCCTTCTACTCTCTAGATTTGCCTATCCTATGCCTGTCTCACCACTGTAGATTGGAAGCTCATATTCTGGGTGGTTTCATAGGTTCACATAAGGAGAAGAATTTTGTCTTGAAATGTTTCACAACTCTCTTATCACCTGTTTAATTTACAGGATATTTGGATGAGATTTTTGGAGTTGGAATTGATGATGGAATAGGTTAAGACTTTGCAGGCTGTTTGATGAAGTCAATATATTTTGCTTATGGGCATGGATCTGGAGGACTTCAAAGGGCAAAAGTTTATAGGGTGATTTTGCATTTTACTAAAATTCATTTATTGAGAACTTTATCTACAAATGTGAAGATTTTTGGAGACAGGACCCTTGAAAGTTACATCATGTTACAAGATTGTAGCTTTAGTCAAATTTAAATGGCATCTTTATAATAAGAAGAAGGGAAAGTCACCAGTGTTCTCACCCCCCCCCATGTGTATCATTATCACTGTGGGAAGGGGAGGGGGATGAATATGAGTACGAGGATTCCATCAGAAGCCATGTTGTCTCTAGACTGCTTGTTTGTCCAGAGGCCATCTCTACTTATAGCTTGATCCTGAGTTCTAGCCTTAGGAACTTAGGGAAAAAAATGGTTTTGTTTGTTTGAAACCACACAGAATGGCAGTCTGAGTAGAGAGATATAAAGGGGATTTAGTATCAGGCAGGAAAAAAAAGACAAGCAAAGAAAGACTTCTAAACTAATATTTCCCATAATAGGAAGTGCTAAAAGCAGCCATGGAACCAAGCAGCATAATTCTCCAGCTGAGAATTAAGGCCTGCATCTAGCAGACTTCTCTGTTTAATTAACAATCCTGGCTTATTCCCATCCTCAACTACTTCTGCTTTATTCCTAGTATAATATATCTTGTACCTTAGAGATATTGAACTAAGAAAAATTTAGAAAAATTTAAACTGTGTTGATTTCATCATGTAACATTTAGCAAGAGAATACAGAGGAAAGAGAAACTTAGCTCAAGGATGGTTCACCTGAAATAACAAAGAGAAGAAAATTCTGAGTTAAGAAGAAAAATTTCTGGGCTGGAGAGATGGTTCAGTGGTTAAAAACATTGGTTGTTCTTGAAGAAGACCCTGGCTCAAATCCCAACATCCACATAGCAGCTAACAACTGTCTGTAAATCCAGTTCCAGGGGATCCGACAGCCTCTTCTGTCCTCGTGGGCACTTACCACGGTACCCGTGGGTGCTTACCATGGGTACACTTACCTACATGCAGGCAATATACTCATATACATAAAAACAATAAATAAAAAAGAAAAAAAAGAAAAAAAATCTGTATGGAACAGATGCTGTGTCATTGTTCAGTCATGTTTTTTTTTTTAACTTTTATAAAAACTTTATTGAGAATTTCATACATGTATATAAGGTGTTTTGATCAAATCCATGCCAACTCCCTCCCCTCCAACATTTCCCCCTCTGAAGAGGTAACCCTACAATCTTTTAAGGTTTAGATACAAGCTCTCAAATACTTTTGACATTTTTGGCCTCTGGAAAAGTTTATATTGCTAACAGGCCCAAGGACATTTTGACTTTTAGCCAAAAACTGGCCATATTTCTTTGGGTTTTTTTCACCCTAACTAACTAGTCATTTCCTACCTCCTATTCTTATCACTCCATCCTCTGAAGGGGTTCCCAATTTGCCAATAGGGAATAGGGACATTGACTACTCTGGCTTCTTCCATGCTGAACAGGGATGCAGGGTGAGGCAACTGGAGTACCCCTTCAGTGGGTCTATCTAAAAGACTTTCAAATTGCATGACTCTTGTCTCTAAGGGGAAAAAACAGTCCCTGAATCATGAATAGAAGATGAGAAGGAGAAGTAAAGGCAAGAGTAATTAGCATTACAAGTTCTAGACAGGGAACTAGGAAAGAGTCAGAACAGGGAAATTTTCAAATGTTCATATGAGAGCCCATTGGAGTTTCTTGACAAGGGCTTCCAAAAGCATCCCTCTATTATGTTCTTCCACATTTTTCTTTTGTCTTCCAAGGCTGGACTAGTTGGCTGGGAAGAGAGGCTGGATATTCAGGTGAGGGTCCAGTAACCCTCTTGGCACTCCTTTAATGAATGAGCACAACTGTCAACAAGCCCAGTTGTGACTATGTTTAGTGATCAGGCTCAGCCGAAGTCGTGATGATAGTAGTTAGTTCATACAGAAAGCACTGCTATATAGCATCATCTTAGTAAAAGGACCTGGAATTTAAAAGGGTTTGTTGCTAGGAGCCACATAAGACAGAAAACATACGTCATTTGTTTTTCTGAGTCTGTGTTACTTCACTTAGTATAACAGTTTCTAAATCCATCCATTTACCTACAAATTTCATGATTTCATCTTTCTTTACTGCTGAGTAAAACTCCATCGTATATATGAACCACATTTTCATTATCCATTC
>NW_008348613.1:4074475-4103686 GCF_000622305.1 Nannospalax galili
CTTAGCCATCTTTATTTCTTCCTTTGAGAACTCTCTGTTAAATTGTATTTTTATGAATTATAATACCATTTTTTTCTTCTGTTTTCCAGAAACAGCTGGTGTCATCAGGAAAGTTAGTGGTGTGTGTGTGTGTGTGTGTGTGTGTGTGTGTGTGTGTGTACATATATATTCCAGAAAATGTAATAGTTGAGGGTAAGACCTGGGCCACTGTTAAATTCTTTCATTAGACATTCTCAACGTAATTAACTAACTTCATTAAGAAAAGGATCTGATTAAAGTCTGTTTCTGGACTCAAAACAGAGTCCCTTAAACTAAAGGTTAGTTATGGGGATGTGCATCATGTTCAGGCTAGCCAAGAGCTTGTCATTATTAACCCAACAAATAATCACTAGGAAAGAGAACTAAGTTTTTGACTTGCCTTTATTAATGGTAAGTAACTTAATGCTCTGACATCTTGTGAATGTTCAGTGTTAAGGCTATCTGAACACCAGCAATGAATGGCTGCAACAGCTGTTTGATGTCTCAAGGACATATCTAAGTTGTGGTCATGGAGTTCAGTGGAGAGTAGGATCCTCTTGTATAGCAGAAACATTATTGTCTGGATAGGGGAACAAAGTCCATCCCTCCACAGGGCAGTGAGTTAGATATTTTTAGATCCAAAATATACTTGCTATGAACAAGAGAACAATCCATTTCCTGTTCTGCTCATTTTCTAGCCCAAGTTTTCCTAAGTGATACTTCATTTTGTACTATGATTTTTGAAATTGTAACCCCAGACAACAAATTATCTTGCCCAATAGAGTATAATGTGTTGGCCATTATCTGGAATCAAAGTTCTGATTTCTTATTTTGCTTTTCTCTTCTTGTCAATCATCAGGCTGTTACTTAAACAGAAGTAATTACCACATGCATTTGTGAGTAGTTTAATTTTTATTGTGGTAAATATGACTAACACAAAAATCATTCTAAAACCTGCAATTCTCTGGCATTTTTTGCATTCACTATACTTTACAATCATCACTACTATCTAATTCCAAAAATGTTTCATCACCTCCAAGGAAACCTGATACCTATTATGCAACCACTGCCTCTTCCTCCTACTCCATCTCCCATGAGCCACTAAAAGGTGGGATCCCTTGAAATTTCCCCCATCTACCCTGATACATCAACTGTTTTTTTTTCATTATATGCAGATTTGTTAGACTACTATGCTGTGGAGATGTCATTGGTGTAACTTCCCTATCATGTCTAGAATGCATTAACTAGCAGTAGGTGTCTTGCCCATATGGTGCCCATATTCTGCTCCCTCTTCAGTATTCCCTGAGCCTTAAGTGTAGAAGTTGCACTGTTGATGTGTCAGTTAGGGCTGGGCCTCTCACAGTTACTTATTCTCTGTGTTTAAACAGTTGTGGAAATTCATAATAGTGTCCATCTGTTGCAGAAAGAAGCCTCTTTGATGAATGGTGAGAGCTTCATTTGTCTGTAAATACAAGGATATTTATTCAGACTATAGTAAGAAATTATCTTGATCTAAGGGTACGACAAAAGTAGGGTTTTCCCTAGGGTCTATGCCATTTCAAGCCACGAGTATTTGGCTATGTTTATAGTACCACACATGAGCTCCCTTCCACTGAGCTGGCCTTAAACCCAATTAGACATCTGTTGATAACACCCAAGACAAAAGTGCATTACTATACCAATAGATATAATTTTCTGGGCCTGTCATTCTGATGATTTGTAGACTTTACAGCTGGGTAGGACTGAATTAACATGAAGAAAATTTTTATGCTTCTTCCTCAAATATAACTCATATTTTTATTGATTGATTTTTTTGTGTGTATTTCATACAGATCATCCCAAACAATCCTATTTATCTATATATCCACATCCCAAATGGCACCCTCCCATAGCCTCCCCACACACACTGGAACCCATATACTCTGTCATCCCTGTTACTGTCCACTGTGTTGTTGGCGCCAACCTCCCAGCCGTTCCCCATTGCTTGTCCATCTGCTGAGTCTAGTAAACCTTTCTAGAGTTCCTTGTTTTAGGAAAATCAGCTGTTCCTCACCTAGCAGCAATTAGTTGCCAATATTCCTTTAGATAAGATTGGGGTCTGCTGTTCATTTTCCCAGTTCAGGAAGGAGACTTTTAAATAAGTTCCAGCTCAATTGCTCCCAGTCCCTTGTCTCAAGTATGTTGTGTTTAAGCAATAGTTCTGAGAGGCAATCAAGGGTGGTGCAATAGCCTGTATTAGTTTGAGAGATTCTTAGACCACCTTAAAAATTCAAAGGGACGTTTCCATTGCCTGACACTGTGATTGTGATGGATATGTTTTATAATGATTTATTTTATTTTTATTTATGTGCATGGGTGCTTGTCTCTGAGTGTATATATATGCATGTGTGTAGTGTTGCCTATGAAGTCCAGAAGAGGGCATCTGATTCTCTGGAGCTGGAGATAGAGGTGGTTGTGAGCCACTCAAATAGGTGCTGAGAACCAAACTTGGATTTTCTCGAAGGACAGGAAGCACTTTTAACCACAGAAGCCAACTGTCAAATCCCCAGTGATGTGTACTTTTGATATTGAAGTTTTGTGTTATTCCATGGTTACCTTTTTCATACTGTTTGTAACTCACCAAATTTTCAAAAAAGAATACTGGTCTCTGAAGTTTGATAGATAAACTCAAGGAGAAGCATTCCAGTACATTGTTGAGAGAAATGTAGATTGAAAAAGTATTATGGAAAGCAGTGTGGAAATTTCTAAAGAAATTAAAATAGAACTACCACCTGATTCAACAGACCCCCATTTAAGCATATGAACAAAGGAGCTTTGTAAAGATTTCCTCAGCCCTGTGTTTGTCAAAATATGATTGACAATAGCCAAGATATATAAATAATATAAATGTTTGCCAATGTTCACATGGACACTGTGTAAATTGTGGTACATTTACACAATATAATATTATACAGAACTACAAATGAATGTGATTTACCCACTTGTCACAACAGAGATGACTCTGATGGGTATTAAGCTACGTAAAATAAGGCAGACACCATCATATTGCTAATATAGCATGATCTCAATTGTGGAATCATTTAAAAAATAGTATTTTATTGGTTCTTTGAAAACTTTATACAATGTAGTTTCATCATATTCAAGTTCCCCTCCCCTATCTCTTCTCAGATTCCCCTGCTACCCCCAGCATTTCATGCCCTCTATGATTTTTAAGGACTATCTAGTCTAATTTATGTTCCCCAGATGCTCTTGGGTGTGAGTTCATAAAAATTCAAATGTATAGTTATAAAGAGTTAAACAGGAATAACTGGGAACAAGTGAGGGAAAGGGATTAGGGACATACAAGTCAGAATATGCATAGAGCCAGTTGCATAAGATGATCATGAAGACTGCAGCAATAAGATTACAACATATATAGGATTTATGCAAATCAGTAGGACTTAGCTTCTCTTGATACGAAAGCAGAAAACAAAGGTAACTGTGAGATGATGACTGGTTCAGTTTACTCCATTGTGGCTGCTCTTTTGCAGTATGTTACATTAATGTCATGTATAATTTAAATATGCACAATAGAAACAAATATGGTATTTGTAATTTCTGCAGCCTCAGTTCTTCTGTAAAATTAAGAGAATTATTCTGTACTTTGTAGAACTATAACTCTTAATTGAAATGGTAATTGAAGTATACATATTTGTATACATAGACCTATGTGCCTGAAATATATACATTTTTATCAATACATTTTAGAGTCAAGAAGTGACACTAAGGTTTTTACTTTTGTTTGTGGCTTTGTGTCAGCCTGTGTATCTTGATTCTAGTTCCTTCATGTTAAAAGTGTGAACTCAGTATTAGATTTTTATTAAGAGCCTGTCTTAATCTAAGAACCCAAATCCTGAAAATTACTTCATTATAAATAGCTGGATGTTTTTAATGTGGTGAAAGAATAAATAATCTACCAATGAACAGCTGCAGAGGGACAAAGACACAGTGGCAATGCCAGTCACTTACTGAGGGGTCTTGGATACTTGTGCCTGCTCATTCAAGAATTTTATAAACTAGAGATGAAAACAGACAGTGGTAAGAATGCATCTCCAATATTTATTCAGCTTCTCTGATGTTCCCTTGTGAGGGAAACCTTTTGGAAACTTGGGGTGCTCTGCTGCTTCCTTGATCAAAAAAGAGTGACCCTGACTCAGTATATCTTTTCATTCAATATGTTAATGAAGATTAATTTCAACTCACTACTATTGGATTCCATGAGAAAGAACTTTGTTTCCAGCATCATGCTCATCTTTCTATCCTTAGGAAAGTGAAAAGAGAAGGAGAGAAGGTGTGTCTGATGGGCATAGTGAGGAACTTACCTGGTCATGCTTAACTCACCTCTAACTTCCTGCCTCTCTAGAGGAAGCTCCCTGCTGTGAAGACATTCACTCCCCTATTGCTTCAAGTGTGCTGACTCTTAGAGTGGAGACATGAGTCAACCTTCTGGATAGGAGGTGTATATATAAGTCTGCCTATTGAACAAACCTGGAAACATGCTGTAATGTGTTCACTATAGAAATAAAAGTAACATTTTTTCCTCACTATGAAAGGTAATATTGCTAATTTGACAGAACCTAGACTCACCTTGAAGATAATACTCTAGGCATAATGTGAGGAAGTTTCTAGGTTTCATTACTTGAAGCAGAATCAAACCACTCTAAAATTTAGGCAGCACCACTCTATGGACTGCAGTCCTAGACTCCAGAGTTTTTCTGTTTTCCAGCTATAGACACGATGTGATAAGTTGCTTCACGCTTCTGCCTGCAAGCCTTTCCTACCATGATATACTGTCCCCTCAAATCGTGACTCCAAATAAACCATTCCTTGCTTACAGTGTCACTTTTTAAGTACTTTGTTTCAGCAACAGAAAAAGTAACTGGTACACTCATACTGTCATTCTTTGGTTTTATATTTCAAATTGTTTGCAGAGTAGGAAATAATGGTATATTTATGAAACAACAGAATCTACTTCTGTTCAATATTTGTATCCACCCTTAAAAGTCACTTGATTATCAGCCAAGAAAGATCCAGACAGCTAGTGCTAGGGTGAGTCCTCTGTTGGTAAAGTGTACAAGAATGAGGACCTAAGTTCACATCCCCAGCACACATGTAAAAGTCTGGCATAACAGTGGATCTATAGTCCCAGTGCTGGGAATGGGGAAACAGGAGGATTTCTAGAGCTCATTGCTTAGCCATCCTAATCAATAGGATAACTCTAGGTTCAGTGAGGAGCCCTGTCACAAAAATATGATGGCGGGGGGGGGGCTGGGGAGATGGCTCAGTGGTTAAGAGTAGTGGTTACTTTTGCAGAGGACCATGTTTGGGTTCCAGCTCCCACATGACAACTAACAACTGTCCGTAACTCCAGTTCCAGGGGATCTGATGCTCTCTTCTGACCTCTACAGGCATTGCACAACATGGGTGCACTGACAAACATGTAGGTAATATACTCATACACATAAAAATAACAAAATAATAATAATGAAAATAATAAAAGGAAGATACCAGAAGTTAACCTCTGCTGCATGCGTATGCTCATGAATAGATGCATATACCCACATAAACACACACACATACACATACACATACACATACACACAACACACACACACACACACACACACACACACATACACAGATACAGAAAGGTTAAAGGAAAGCAAAAAGCATTCAGTAACTAAGCTACATTAAATCAGCTTTACACACATCCCTACAAACGAGGCTGTATATTTTAAGAATACTAATATAATTGAGAGCTATATCTTAAAATGTGATTAATAATAACACTGATATTATTAGTATTATTAGTATTTTTAGTAAAAAGAAAATATTATGGAGGTTGTTTTGAGTAACAAATGTCATGGAGGATGTGTCTTAGTAGTAGAGTACTTGCCTAATATATGGGTTCTTTAATAATATCAATATAAAGGAAGAATGTGTATCTTCACCCTTCACCTAGAATTTAACTAAACTCAAGATGAAGAAAATAGAAAAGGCAAAGGCTTATGCCACACATTTCCTTTCTCACTTAGTTCCAAATTGGTGGCATTATACTGTTGACAATAGAAGAGAATTTTGCTTTTCAACAGAAATAGATAATAAAATATTACATTTCAAATTTTAAAAATTCATATATTTTTATTTTATGTGTATGAGTATATTGCCTACATTTAGGTAAGTGTACCCATGCCATGCAAAGTCTTAAGAGGTCAGAAGAGTGCATCAGATCCCCTGGAACTGGAGTTAGGACAGTTGTTAGCTGCCCAGTAGATTCTGGGACTCAAACCCAGGTCCTTTGGAAGAACAGTCAGTGCTCTTAACAGCTGAACCATCTCTGTAGCTGCCTGAAATATTTCTTAAAAGGCACAATTTTAACCTGCCCTTTGTACTTGTTCCTCATGAGTCTAGGCATATTGGAAAAGTTTTCAGAAATTCATGTTTCTTTAATTATGTTAATTATTATTATTATTATTAATTTTTTTGGTCTTTTTGAGACAGGGTCTCCCTGTAGCCCCACAACTGTCCTGAATTCACTATGGAGACCAGGCTGGCCTTGAACTCACAGAGATCTGCCTACCTCTGCCACCCAAGTGCTGGGATTAAAGGCGTGCACCACCACTCCGGGCGCTATTTATTATTTTTATTTTATGTGTATGAGTGTATTACCTGAGCAGGTTCCCAGGAGCTTGTAGGACTCTGTTTCAATGTATAGGTTTTTTTTGCTTGATAATTTCTATCTGTAGAAAAGTCTTAATGTGCATTTCAATCCCGAATTTGCTTTATAAGAAGTTTAATTTTATTTAAGACATTATTCCTTAATGTGGTTGCCATTATATTTTTTATAAGTTGGTTATACTGTGGGGAAAAACTTAAGGTTTAATTACAGTCATGGGCTCACAACCTCAAACTATAACTAAGAAACATACGTAAATGACTAGTGCTACATCAGCATTAGAAAGTGAACGACAGGTGCTGCCCCTCTCAGTTCCTTCAACACTAACTCATTACACTTTCTTTTTGAAACAGAGAAGGTCCTTGACATTCTTCCCAGCACAGCACAGAGAGGAGGAAAAACTAACAGACACGACTTGGCTTCTAATCTAGTGATGAAATCCAGTTACCATTTAGAGTCTACAGCAACATGCCAAACATCTAGTGGTATAATTCTTTGATTGGACCCTTATTGACATTACTTCTAGTATATAGCCTTTTGAAGGTTTCAACAAATTTAGAATATTTGACTAAACTAATGGATGTGTTTCAGATGCTTATAAACCGTACTTTGGCAAGTACATTGGCTCAAATGTTGTACACCTATTTGTGCTCAGAAAGTGTGAGTTAAACTATAATTTGCCCCCTTAATACCATGGAAGCTATAGCCTAAAGACTGAATGGTATATGCTGTATTTGCATGAGAAATATTCAATCACTTTGTAAATGTAGCTTAAGTGACTGCTATAAGGGCAAATTGGTGGCAGTAACAATTTAGACATTGGAAAAAAACTTTTGTGTTGCTTAATTTTATTATTTCAGCCATAATTATTGAAATAACATAAGTTTTAGGTTTCCTAGATAAAACATGATTCAAAAATATAAAATAGAATTATATGTGTAATTACTCATATACATGACACAAACAAGAGCCAAAAGACAACTGCAATATTGGGGCAAAATGCTGCTCAATGAATACAGCAGGATACAAGCAACTGGTAATTATGAATACACTTTAGTAAAAGCAACATGTGAAATAAATTTTAAGAAAGATGAAATGGTTACTTAATAATTATCCTCCATATCATCACTGTAGTCTATATATTTTTCTTTCCTTAATACCATCTCTCTTAGATCTTAATAATAAATTTATAAAGCATTGTAAGAGAGTCAAATACACATTATTTGATTGATAAGCGGGAGGTACAGATATATGACAGTGAGGGGCATTAGAGAAGATAACTGGTACCTAGCATCAGAAGCTTCCACAGCATACCGTGAATTATAGAGACTCCAAAAGACTAATTTTTTGTTAGGATCTGATAGGTAAGGATGAGAAAGAGAGAGAGAGAGAGAGAGAGAGAGAGAGAGAGAGAGAGAGTGAGAGAGAGAGAGGTGACAGAAAGGTCAGATAAATATCTATACAAAGCAAATATTAACCACTCCTCATTTTTTCATGAACTTAATGAAGACACATAGTGTGATGATTTCTTACTGATAATATTTTCAGAACTAAAACCTATTAAGTTCTTAGGCAGTACCAATTAATGTGACTATTTTAACTCTATTATAATGAGTCTAGGATAAACAGTTGCAAGGTTGACTTTTAAATAGTACCCAAACCACTCAGACAAAAATACAAAACACTGAAAACTGTCACAAATAAAATTATACAAAAGGGAAAAAGCAAAAGTATGAAGACAATTTCATGTTTAGCTAATAATAGTTTTTAGTTGATAACTTCATTTCAAACTTTTAACTGTGTAATTTCTTTTAAGTTAGTAAACAAAGTTTTGTTTTAAAAATGAAATATGAATAGAATAAAGATTTACCCAGAAGTAAACAGTAGTTCATGAATATTTTGTGCCCATGTTTCATGGTTATCTGTAAAAGAAGTACTTTGTAAAAGTATTTTCACAGAAAATTACATTTTAGTCCTTCCAGAGTTAGCCCTTCCATCCATGTTCAAGCACAAGAAATGGCACGCCTCAGAACGAAGCATTCAGCTTAGGAACGTGAAAAGATAGCCCACAGTGCAGGCATTGTGGGAAAGCTTGATGTTTAGGAGCTCATTATTTCATGCTCTGAACACAATTAAAATTCTACTTAACTAGTCTTGCTAAAATAAATTGTTCAGGCATACCAGTAAGGAGGATTTGTGATTGATTCCTGAAATTATGTAAGAGTGAAAGAAAAATGCCCTCAAATTCTAAGCCTAGACCTTCAGCTCTAAAAATAATCAAGGATCTTCAATCAAGGTGAACTGACTAATTTCTCTATGTCATTTAAAGCGGCTTGAAAGATTTTTAAAGAATTTATGAAGAATTTCACAGAAAAAAAATGACATCTGTGGGTAGAAGTAGTTCCTCATGAGCATGCCAAGCATTTTCTTACATGCTTTGCAAGTGTGGATGAAGAGATACTGCTCCCTGACATTTTATATGATAGAATAGCTTTATCAGTCATAGTAAACACTTTTTTTTTTCATTTTATTTTTTTTGAGACAGGGTCTACCTGTAGCCCTAGCTGTCCTGGAACTCACTATGTAGACCAGGCTGGCCTTGAACTCACAGAGATCTGCCTGCCTCTGCCTCCCAAGTGCTGGGATTAAAGGCATGCACCACCACGAACTGTGAAAATATTTGCTAATGTAAAGAATGGTCTCAAAAGTTTTCTAAAAGATAATCATCTGATAAAGCTGTTTACATGAAGATTTAAAAGTTGTGAAGTTCTTAAGGTATAGACTACTTACTGCAGGTAGACTCTGGAAATCATAAATTGCCAGGGAAAGAAAACAGGAAAATAAGCAAACATCTTAGGACTAGAATGCAATTTGACATAAGTCAATTTTTCAAAACTGCCATCTGTTACTTGCAAATAAGATGGATATATAGAAGTACATATCTGACTTTACAAATGTTAATTTTCTGGTTAAGTTACTATGCATTGTCCAAGCAAAAATAATCTCATTTTTTTCACAGTTTATTCAATGTAGTTTTCATGATGTTCCTGTATTTTAATGATGTATTTATTTTAGAGCTTTAAAAGTATTTTGAATGCAATATTTTACTAATGGTTAAAGAAACTGTTCTCTTAAGGACAAAATACTGTTTGTTAAAGGGATCTGTGAAATAATTCACACTTGTTATAAAATGGCTACATATGGATGCATTTGTCACTTTTTATATTTGGCCAAGTCATTCAGTTTGAGAATCAACAAATATTTATTAGATGGCTTTGCTTTAATCAATATTACTTTCACTTAAAACATAGAAATGTAAAAATGTGAAAAAAAGTTTTACTATTTATTCTTCCTTTAATGCCTTAGATACAGTAACTAAAATGGTTTCATCTACCTGAATTGAGACTTGGTATAAAATGACATTTTTAGCATGTTGCCCTGAAGGGAAATTTTATTTTATTTGCAATTTTAAAAATGGATCTTTGATTTTATATTTGTTTTACATTTCACAATAATCCTAAATATTTACTAAATAAGCAAAACCAGGTTGTTATAAGTTGAAACTTTCTAGAAAACGCTTTACATATGTCACCAAAGAAATCAACAAATCACTATTATTTGTCCTCTTCAGTCAGGCTGTCATTCTTCAGTGGATAATTTTCTCTTGCTTACAGGTGCAAACTGAGGAGGTTTTCTATGGCATATGTTAGAGTAGCTTTTATCAGTATGACCTAACATTCCTTACCATTTGACGTTTCCCTATGTAGCAATGTTAAATTCTCAATAAAATAGTTCAGAAATTCCATGGAACATAAACAACAGCAATTACACACTTTATTTTTAACATTTTTGATACAGTTTATAGGAAAGAGTAATTAAAATATTCACAAACTTTGTCTTGGACTTTCTTTTATATTAGCATATATTAATTGTACAAAATAATAGGTTTCGTTATGACAGTTCTATAAATCAATATTATGTACTTTAATCATAGTAACTCCCTGTTACCCCTCGTTTTCTCTCTTATCTATTCCCCCTTCTCATGTTTCCTCTTCTGAAACTATACCTCTCTACTTTCATATCTTTTCTGAAAAATCTAGATTCATATGAAAAAGAAAACGTACAGTATTTATCTTTCTGAGGCTGGCTTAGTTCACTCAATATTTTGCTGTAAAGACATCAGTGATGTGGTTTTGATGCAAAACTTCATGCATCAGGGAAATCCAAGATTTCAGCCCAACAAACCCTTCTATGCACAAGAGAGATGTGCCATTCATCGGTGTAGAGAACATTGTCCCCACCCACCAAGGGGAAACTAATGTGAGTCCATTTTCTTTCAGCTGGTCTACCGATGCACAGCAACCAGCCAATCCTGCCGTGTCAAAGGTATCCGTACCTCAGTGTCAGTTACATTCAGCAGAAAAAGGGACATTTAATGGGAAGCAAAACAAATCAAGTCCTGATTTAAAATTTTAACACATTTAGTTTATTTAAATTCTAAGACTTTTGAAACACTGTATTATTTGTATATAAATATGAACTATAGTTTTTACTGGTATCACTAAATTGAGTGATACATACTTCGTCTATTTTATTACCCTGTTTTTAAGGGAACTTTATGTTTTGTTTAACCTCGATGTACTGTATAAAGAGAGAATTTTAAAAATTATGCTCTTTATTTTCTACTAGCTGTGTTCATACTTTGGTTGCTTCAGCCTTTCTTAAGAATTAGGAAAGTATTTCATGTGTTTTAAATTTATCACTTATATTCTTTAAAGAACCTTGTAGTGCCAAAAACTTTTTAAAAGGTTAAAAAAATAAAATTACAACATATCAAAAAGATTTCTTTTACATACTTGTATATTGAATATATATAAATTTAAATGGAAAGTTGCTTTTGTCTGTATTTGTTCTATTTTAAGTTAATCTTTTTGAGAAGAAAAAAAAAGACATCAGTGATGTGAATTTGTTATTCACCATGGCCACATAAAACTGCATTGTGTGTATGTACTATTTTTTCTTTATCCACTCAATCACTGATGTGCACAAAGGCTAATTCCATACTTTGATAACTGTGAGCACGAGTGTGCATGTGCCTTTAAAATATACTGACTTGGAATCCTACAGGCACATACTCAGAACCAGAAAGCTGGATCACATGGGAATTGTATTTTAAAGTATTTTTCATGTTTTATAACAAGAAATTAATACACCTTTATTAGTATGATATTTAGAACATATATTTCTACCTTGTTTTTTCCAAAATCAATTTTTGGTTATAAGTATTTAATTTTCCATTGCTGTATTTAAAAACATCAGTCTGAGAACTCTGGAGACCAGCCAGGCTGACTCCTTGACATCCACAGCTGTGTCCTTCCAGCACTTGTTTAATGCTTAGTGAGTTTTGAAAGCGTAGAGGCCGGTATATTTGTGCGATCTCAATGCTGCTTGCTTATCATTCTTCCAATTCACTTGGAAGTTACCTGCCGAAGAACAGTAGTCACTTTAGGGCGTCTTGGCCCAGTTGGAGAACCTGCTTGGCTCACAGACTGCAAAGTTATGTGTATCCAACAGAGGCATATGGTACACAAAAACTAATTAACTGAAGAAATTTCTAGGAGATATCTGACAATGTTCAGCATAAATCATAGACAACACAAAAGATTACAAGTTCAACTGACTCTCTGTCCTGTATGCTCTTGGCACACCGCAGATTTAGGGGACCTGGAAAGAAACTTGTCCAACATTTTTATCAGTTTTTCCCTTTTCATTATACTTTTAGTAGGATTTTTTACTTCAGATTTTTATACCTTTCTCATATCTGTTTTTGTTTATATAGTTGTTCATTCTATTTTACCTCTTGTTTTTCCCTTTTCTTTTTTACTGTGACTTTAGTATTGACTTTGAATCCTATAAAAACAAGAATAATAATGAAGTAACTAAATCAATTCAGAACCTGAAGTCCATAATCCTGATAAAACCCAGCAAAGTGAGTGAAAAAGTTAGCAATCCAGATTAGAAATTACCAAGAAAACTGAGATTTTGAAATAAGCAAACAAATGGAAATGTTGAAAGTAAAAACAAACAATATAAATCTATAAGAAAAAAATGCCAATTCTTACAAAGGTAAACACATCAGAATAAAATTAGACAAATCAATACAAACTTAAAAACCAGAGTGCATGGAGCAATATATTTCAGGCTCTGAAAGAAAAAAGCCAAAAATTTGCTGTGTACCGCAAAGTTATCACTTGACATTGATGGAGAAATAAGAACTTTGCATAAGATTCTAAAGGAACATTAAATGTGGGAATGCTTTTCCAGGAATACCACCTGTCTTTCCTAACCTTTAATCAGACATTAATCTAATTTTGAGATCATTTAATATTATCTATTTAATCTGCCTTCCTACTGAGCAATCAGCTTGTTTAAATCTAGGTAGGCTTTAAGAAAACAGTATAGACAATTTTACTAGGCCTCAGGCTCCCCTTGTAATCAAATTTTACAAGTTAACTAAACAATAGCTTTAACCTTAGATTATGTTCTCTATTTTTCCCTAATGGACCTTTTTGGCCCCCGACCTAGAATAGTGTGTGTGTGTGTGTGTGTGTGTGTGTGTGTGTGTGTGTGATTTTGCGCACACCCATGTACGTGCACACTGAAAATATCATTGCTAGAAGCATAAAGTTCAAAGCAAGGAATTATCCAGAGTTTACATTTCAAACAATAAGTGGGATTATATTGATAATATCTGTGGTTTTGTATGCTATTCTGTGTCAGTAGGTGTCAGAAAAGGGAAATTCTTCTATGATAAGACAAAATTCCTCATTTCATTTCCCATATTATGCTGCATGCACTATTTACATTTTAAAAAGAGAATATACAGAAGCCCTTTCGAAATCCCAATGGCATTCTTGAGTGAAACAGAAAAAAATACTACAATTCATATGGAAACACAAAAGACCCTGAATACCCAAAGCAATTCTGAACAATGGGAATAATACTGGAGGTATTATGATACCTGACCTTAAGTATACTATACACCCTCTTAAAACAGCATATTCTGGCATGAAAACAGACACATAGACCAGTGTAATAGAACTGAGGACTCAGAAGCAAATTCATTCATTGGAGAAGAGTAAAAACTTCAACTAATGCTTCTGGGGAAAGTGGAAGTGATATGGTATTAAGTCCTTTATTCAATGCTATGATCAAATGCCTGACAAGGAACAATTAAGGGAGGAAAGGCTTATTCTGGCTTACAGCTTGAAGGAATCATTCCATCATGGAGGGGAAGACATGGAAGCAGGCAGGGAAGGCATGATTGCAAGAGCAGGAGGGTGAATGTCCTATCTGGAAGCAGAATTCAATAAGAAAGTGAGCTTGTGCTATAAAACTGAAAACCATAGTGACCTAATTCTCCAGCAAGGATCCACGTCTTAAAGATACATATTGTGTCCAAGTAGTGCTACCATCTGGGGACCAAGGGCACATAAACCTATGGGGCTTTCTTATTCAAAATACATTTTTCTGCTCCTGGCCTCCACAGGCTCATCATATTCTCATGAAAAATGCATTCATTCTGACTTCAAAAGACCAAATAATCTTTAACAGCATGAGCACTGCACAAAGTCAAAAGTCCAAAATCTCTTCTGACTCTCAAGGTATCTTAACTGTGATTTCATAAAATCAAAAAGCAAATTATATCTTTGCAACATCCACCTGAATAGAGTAAACATTCTTGCATCAAACATGAGAAATAAGAGCATATCAAAAAATTATCAGATCCAAGCAAGACACAAATTTAGCAAGGCAAACACTGAAACCTGAAACTCCATAACCAGTAACTTGGGTGTTTAATGGAATTAACTGAGCTCTGAACTTTGGGTATCCTTTGCCTTGGATTTGCTGCCTGCAACATCACATATACTGTTAAGCTGACTTTGTTATGAGCCTCCACCTTTCCTTACAGAAATTCCACTGTATTAACAATTCCAATTTCTTAGGGTCCTTCTCAGCTTCATTCAGTAGTCTATCAGGGCTTCTGGGCAGGACGTCTGACCTTGCTGCATAGTCTTTGGCCTCAGCAAGACTCCATAACCATTTGGTCTTGTATCCTTCATGCACATGAAAGAAGTGCAACTATCATGTGGATGATGCTGGCAAGTTCTGCTGCTAGTTTGAGATGCAGCCTGCCCTCCTTGGAACACAGTTGTTTTCTAGCAGGAACATTTTTAGCACAGGTTCTCTCCTTTCAAATAGATTTCCATTCTCACAAGTTAAAGTCTTGAAAAGGTTGTGTCTTGTCCCCAAGGCATCTATTGCCCCAATGAAGAGAGTGATGTGATGCTTTAATAATGCAAATAACTTTAATACTTATAGATGCTTTGTTATCTGTGCTCTCCTCTTCCAAAATATCAAACTTTTGCCAAACACATTTTATCATAAAATTTCATATTTTGTTGTGCTTTCTTTGTTATACATCTGAATAAGCATAGTGAGCAATAACAAGGCCACAGCCTAAATCTATGATTGCCTTGAAAAATCCTCCAGCAATCAAATGAGGCTCTTACTTTTCAGTTCACCTTCTTTCCAGTGCTCAGCACATGGTCAGAGAACAGCCAGATTTTTTTTGCCTTTTGTAGCAAGTGTGGTCCCTATCTTAGTGTCTAATCAAGTCTATGTTCTGTGAAATGTCATAAACAAGGCCTCCATTATCTATATTTTTCTCGGCACTATAGTCTTCCAAACTCCCATCAATATGCCCTATTAAGTTCTGTTTATATCATTGTAGTGCTTTTCTAGCCTGAAGTTTCAAGCTCTTTCACATTCTAACTAGTTCCAAAGGCCTAAGAAACAACTTGTCACATTTATCACAGCAACAAACCCACTTCTAACATACTTTAATCAGTCAGGGTGCTCTAAGGAAAAAAACTGATAAAACAAACAAACATGACAAAGGAAGTATATTAGATTGACTTACACAATATGGGCTGAGTTGTCCATAAATGACTGTATGCCATTGATCATTTCTAAATTTTTGTAGTGGAATGTTTGGGATCTCATATATAATATGCTATCATCTACAAATAGGATAATTTGAATAATTTAATTATTTTTCCAATTTATATTCCTTTAATTTCCTTCTCTTGTTTTATTGCTGTAGTGACAATTTCAAGCACTGTATTGAAAGAGTTGGATTAGTGGACAACCTTGTCTCAATCCTGACTTTAATGGGAATGCTTGGAGATTTTCTCCAATTAGAATGATACTGGCTGTGGATTTGTCATAGAAACCTTAATCATGTTGAAGTGTGTTCCCTCCACTCTGATCTTCTGTAGGACTTTCATAATACTGTATTTTGTCAAAGGTGTTTTATGCATCTAATGAAATAATTGTGGGGTTTTTATTTTAAGTTAATTTATATGATTTATTACATTTATTGACTTAAGTATGTTGACCCATCCCTGCATCTCTGTCATAAAAGAAACTTGATCATAGTGGATGATCTTTTTGATATGTTTATAAGCATTTTATTGAAGATTTTTTTAATGTATTTTTTTTTAGTTTTGTGGATTTCATACAATAAATCTTATTATATTTAGATCCCCTCCCCCATATGCATTTTCCCATACCAACCCACCAGATTTAGTGCATTCTGTCATATATGTTAAGGATGATCCAGCCAAAGTTTCATACCCAGATATCCTTTGGTGGAAGTTCATCCACTGGAATCTAGTGAGCCTATCTAGAGTCACTCACTTAAAGAATATCAACTCTCCCTCACCCAGTGGTAATCAGTTGCCAGTAGTTTCATGGCTAAGGTTGGGACATGCTGTCCATTTCCCCAGTTCAACACTGGGTTTTGGACAGAGTCAGCATGGGTCTTGTGTATGCTGTCATCATTGCTTCAAGTTTATAAGAGCAATTTCCTAGAGTCCTACGAGCCTCAGTTTCCCTATGTTCAGGCACCAACTTTAGTTCTTACAATCTTTTTGTCTCCTCTTCTGCAATGGTCCCTGAGCCATGAGTAGGTGAGGTTTAATATAGGAGTCCTAGCCAGAGATACGCACTCGTGTTAACTACGGAGAGGGAGCTGTGGAGAGTTAGCTGAGGAGGGAGGTGCATGGGCGCCATCTTGGCAGAGCAGGGTGGGAAAAATGGCACCAGTGTCTCACCCAGGTAGACTTGAGATGGGCATTTATAAATCTGGGGCAAGACTGCAGGCCCACTGAGGTGTGGGTGAAAGCTAATGGAGACCATGGATGGAGTACGGAAGTGATCTGGAATGGAGGGCTGCTGAGCCACAGAGCAGATCGGGGTGCCAGGTGTTTTCCTTTTTAAGTTTCTCTATTTCCCCTACCCAAGATATAAACTATGAAAAATTCAGATAAAGATGTGTTATATGGTTTGTCTAGTAGTGCCAGAAGCAAGGGACCCTAAGAGAACTGGGGTGACAGCATTCTACAGTCTATTATTCTATACCTTGGCCAAGTGTGGCCTTCTGTGTGGTAAGAGGTATATGGTGTACTGGTCTATAAATGTAAGGATTCATATTTGCTATACAGTAAGAAATTTCATTTGTCTAGACATATTACAGATAGATCTATAATATCTCCAAGCATCTGTATTTGGCTACATTTACACTGTTGCCCATGAATCCCCTCCTATTGAGAAGGCTTTAAGTCCAATTAGATAGCTGTTGATTACTTCCAAGACAAAAGTGCCACTACTGTACCACTATAATTTGCAGTGCAAGTCTTTTCATGGTTATTAGGCTTTGAAGTTGGAGTTGGACCATTGATTGATTTTCTCCCTTAGCAGTTTATACAGTATCTTCTTATACCACTGAAACTAGTCTTCAGAGAAGAGGCTTCTTGGTCAGTTCCAGCTCGATTACTCCAAGTCCTGAGTCCAAAATATATCCTGTCTTCAAAAATAGGGTCTTACCTTCAAGTTCTGGGAGGTAATCAAGGGCTGTGGCAGAAAGAGATAAAGGAAGACACCAGGAGATGGAAAGACCTATTGTGCCCATGGATTGGTAGAATTAATAATGTGAAAAGTGATCATCCGACCAAAAGCAATTCATAGATTCATGCAATGTCAATCAAAATACCCATGACATTCTTTACAGAAATATAAAAAAAATTCTAAAATTCACATGGAAACACAAAGAACCCTGGATAGCCAAAACAATCTTGAGTAAAAAGAGCAATGCAGGGGCGATCAATATACCAGATCTCAAACTATATTACAGAGTGATACTCACACAAATAGCATGGCCTAGTACAGGAACAGACATGTCGATCAATGGAATGTAATAGAAGACATAAACATTGAGTACATACTATTTAAGCCACCTAATATTTGACAAAAGTGCCCAGAACACACACTGCATGAAAACAATATCTTCAATAAGTAGTGTTGGCAAAACTGAATTTCCACCCATAGAAGAATGAAATTGCTACCTTATCCTTCTTTCTGCACAAAAGTTAACTCACAATGGATCAAAGACCTTAATATAAAACCCAAAACTCTGCAACTGTTAGAATAAAACATAGGCAGTACCTACAAGATATTAATGTAGGAAAGGACTTTCTAAATCAGACATCAGTTGATCAGGCATTAAGTTCAGCAATAGACAATTTACTTCATTAAACTAAAAAGCTTCTGTACACCAAAAGAAAAAAAAATAAAGGAAAGAGAAAACCCACTGAGTGGGAGAAAATCTTCACCAGCTACACATCCAACAGACAATAAATATGTAGAATACATGAAGAACTAAAAAACAAAGAAATGAAAAAAAAATGATGCAATAAAAAGATGAACTAAGGACCCAGACAGAGAGTTCTCAAACTAAGAAATAAAATAGCTATGAAACACGTTAAAAAGTGATGAACATTCTCAGTAATTAGGGAAATGCAAATCAAAACCACTTTAAGATTTCTTCTTGCTCCAGTCAGACAGGCTAAGATCAAGAGAACAAAAGACTCCAAATACTGGTAAGGATGTAGAGAAAGAAGAAGACTCATTCACTGCTGGTGGGATTGCAAACCCCTGCAACCACTAAGAAAGGAGTATGGAATACTCTTAAAAGACTAAAAAGGAACCTACCATATGATCTATATATACCAAAGGACTCATCCTACTCCAAAGATACTTGTACATCCATGTTTTTTGCAGCTCTTTTCATTATAACTGAAAAATGGAAGCAACCTAAGTGTCCCTCAACTGACTAGGGGAGAAGGAAAATGTGGTGCATTTTCACAATGGAGTTCTACTCAGAAGTAAAGAAAGACAAAATCATGAAATGTGCAGGTAAATGGATGAAATTAGGAACTATTATACTAAGTGCAGTAACACAGACACAGAAAAACAAGTGACGTATGTTCTCCTTCATTTGTGGATCCCAGGACCAATCTCTTATATGGTGAGTATATAATCCTGATGTAGCTACAGGAGCCAGGAAAATGGCAAGGAACTAGGGAGGGAAAGGGAAAGAAGGTACCTGAGAGAGAGAAAACAGTAGGAGATAGGTATTACCAAAGGGAAGTAGGTAAAATGTGGGTATTTAAATGGGAGTAGAAGAGGGAGGGTTACACAGGAACTATGGAGGTAAAATGGGAGAAGAAGCTCAAGGGAGGGGGGACCATAAAAGACAGATATTACCAAGGGTGAAATGAGGAAAATGGGGGTACTTTAACTGAGGTGGGAGGAGGGAGGAATAGCCAGGGAGAGAGAGGAGAGATAAATAATGCCTGGCTTGTGTAAAAAGACAGAAGGGATAATATTAGTTCAAAAACCTACTGAAAATTTACACATACAGTATCTCCACATGCATTGATATGTATAGCTGAAGGCTATATAACAAGAAACAGTGCCACACAGAAAAAATTTCCCCTCAAGTTGTTGGCCAGAGTAGTCCAAGAGACTCCCCAAATTATAGGATATTGCCACAGCCCATTGCCACAGTCCTTGATGACTCCCAGTACTTGACACTAGGACCCTATTGCTGAAGAGAAGACATACTTTGGACAGAGGACTTGGAGCAGTGGAACTGGAACTGGTATGGAAGACACCTCACTGAAGGCTAGCTCTCATAGTTTTAAAGAACACTACGCAAGTTGCTAAGGAAGAACATCAATCCATGTCCAACCCCAGCTTTAAGGCCTAATAACCACACAATGACCAGCACAGCAAGATATATTGGGTCAGTAGTGGCCCTTCTATCTCAGGGGTAATCAACAGCTACTTAACTGGACCTAAAACCCACTCAATGGGCGGGAACTCATATGTGATATTGTAAACATAGCCAAATACATATGACTGGAGAGGTCATAGCTCTTAGAGAAAACCCCAAGACTGTCACATTGCTAGACAAATGTAATCTCTTACTCTGTGCTAAATATAGATCCTTATATTTATAGACAAGTGTGCCAATCACCACTTATCAAATAACCTTGTTTTACAACAGAGACTATTACAAATGTCCACAATTGGTCACACACAGAGAATAAGTGTCTGTGAAATGCCCAACTCTTAGTGACACACCTGCAATGGAAACTACACCTAAGACTCATGGAACATAGTGGAACAAGGAGTAAAGATAATACTAATGCATCTCTCAACTCCCATGCAACTAAGGGCAATGAACCCAGGGCTCTTGGAACATTGTGGAAGAGGGGTAGGAAAGATTATAAAAGCCAGGGAGTGGTGCGTGGTCATATGGAAATAGAGTGTTGCAGTCTCCTGGACTTTGCTCACATTAACTTACAACAATTATTGCTTGTTTATGCTTATAATTTGCTTTAAGCATTTTTCCCATCCTTTCATTCTAACGTGGTACCTGTTGTTGAAGTTCTGTGACTTTTTAAGTTTTGAGACAGGGTCTCCTATAGGCCCAGCTGTTCTGGAACCCACTAAACAGACCAAGCTGGCCTCCATCTCACAGAAGTCCTGCCTCTGCTTCCTGAGCACTGGGATTAAAAACATGCTCACCATGCCCAGCATTGGTCTCTGTTGTTTGATTGGGGAATTGAGGCCATTGTTGTTTAATGTAATTATTGAAAGATATGTCTTGTAAAAGTAATTTCATTTTCTGTTTGTATTCTTAGTCTTATTTTGTGTTTCTGTAATTATAGTTTCACTTTTATTCCTAATAACCTCTTGGATATGGTTATTCATTTCTTCAGTTCACTGTACTGATTCCATTGTTCTCTGTAGAGACAGTTTGGTGGACATGAATTCTTTCAGCCTGTTTATATCTTGTAAGATTTTTCTTTCTCCTTTGACTATGGCAAACAGTTGTGGTAGTAATAGTACTCTGGGTTGACATTTGACATTTAGAACTTGTTATACATTGTTCTAGCCTCTTCTGACTATAAAAGTGTACATTGAAAAAGTTAGCTATTTTTCTGATAGGCATTTCTTCATATGTAACTTGTTCTTCTCTTGAAGTTTTTAATACATTCTTTTTATTCTGCATATTTAATGTTTTTACTATGATATGCCATGGGGAGTTTCTTTTCTGGTTCTATTTGGTGTTTTTTTGTGTTCCTTGTATCTTTATGTCTTTCTTTTATTTAGCAAAGTTTCCTTATATAATCATGGTGAAGATCTGGCCAATATGATTGGCCAGTAATTTGAGTGTTGCTCTTTTCATGATGTCCTAGATCTCCTGCATATTTTATTCCTATGTTTTAAATTTTTCTTCATATTTTCTGCATGAGTGGTCCAATTCTCTTTTTTCCTCAAGTCTTGATATTCTGTTACATATTTGATTCAGTCTGTTGGTAAGAATTTCTCCTATCTTTTCAAATTGGCTCATTGAATTTTTCATTTCCATCCATCTCAGCTTCAGTTTTTTTTTCATTATTTTTCTTTTTAAATTCTTAATTTTCTTTATTATTTCATTCAGTCATATATTAGTATTTTCTTGAGTTTCCATCAGTAATCTCTACTTTCTTTAAGTTAATTGAGGTGTTTGTTTTTGTGTTCAAACTCTTTGAATTCTTTGATCCTGTTTATAATTAGCCTTTAGGTTCTGTGTCCAGGGTTTCTTCTCAGTATTTATCATTGTACAACATTTCCATTGGGTTACTGGGATTGCTGGGGCCATGTTATCTTGGTTTATCATATTATTTGTGTTTTTGCCATGTAATCTGGGCATATATTCTTCTTTTGTTGGTTCTGTGTCCAATATGAAATTCTAGCCTGTCTTTCCTGATAGCAAGTTTGCGTTTGTGTTTGTTATTGATTTCAGATAAGTTATGAATAGTTTGTCGGTCTCTGCCCAGTCTTTTGTGAGTTCATCTGAGTGTGTATTTTTCATGTTCCTCTTTTCTAGTCCATTTTGTACATGGGGTCATATGGGATTGTTATTCTGCTCATGTCACTATGGATCTCAAATATGATCTGAAGTCATGTATTGTCAACTTTCAGTCTTCTTTGTTCAGTTTTGCTTTGATTATGTAGGATATTTTCTGTTTTCATAATAATTTTAAGATTTTATTCCTATTTCTGTGAAGAATGTCATTGGAATTTTGGTGGGGCTTGCATTGTATCTGTTGGCCAATTTCATTATCTAGCCATTTACATAATATTTTAACATATTTTATATTTTATTTTTATTTTTTGTGTTTGAATATAGTGCCTGCATGTAGGTAGGTGCATCTGTGTTGTGCAGTGGCTGCAGGAGTCAGAAGAAGTTGTCAAATTCTCTGAAACTGGAGTTATGGACCTTTGTTAGTGACCCTGTGGGACCTGGGAATTGAACCCGGGTCCTCTGCAAGGGCAGCCAGTGCCCTTAACCACTGAGCCATCTCTCCAGTCCCCCATTTACATAATATTAGCTCTTTTAATTCATGAACATGGGAGACTTTTGCACTATCTAGTTGTATTGGTAGGCATTATATGTGCTGAATAAAATAGTTTTTCTGATTTCTTCATCAGCACATTTATGTTTTTAAATGTTTAAAGTTTTATTAGAAATTTTATAGCAAAATAGGAGAGTAGTTCCAAGTATTTGAATACTTGATCCCAGTTAATGGCTCTTTCTACAGAGGTTTAGGAGGTGTGGCCATGCTTGAGGAAGCATGCCAGTCAGGGAAGGCTTGAATAACTCATGACCAGGTCCCATTTCCAGTTTCTCGCTCTGCTTCCCATGCCTGCTTGAAGATGAAAGTGTTCAGCTTTCTGCTCTGGATGCCTCTTGCCATGTATCCCACGCCATGATGGACTCCTATCTCTCTGGAACTGGAAGCCAAATAAATTATTCCTTTTGTAAGTTGCCTTGGTCATGGTGTTTTATGACAGCAACAGAAAAGTAACTAATACAGCAGTTCATACAGAGACTGGAGTGGGGTAAAGGGGTAAGAAACCTGATCACATTGGTTTTTGGAAGAATGTGAAAGACTTTGGAAGTATGCACTAGAAAAGCAATCGAATACTGTAAGCAGAGCTTGATGGGCCATTTTAGTAGGATCATGGAAGAAGGTAATGCTGAGACTAATGTAGTTCCAAATTGAAATAAAGTCTTAACCATCGACTTAAGGCTGATCTCAGTCAAACTTGACAGCATTGTTCATGTAGTGCTGACTATAGAGGTATAACGATGTAAAAGGGAGGGTCATCAGTTCTTCTCACAGTTTCAGAAAACTATTGAGACCAGGCATCATGCAGCAGGGGCATGCCTGTGTAAAGAAGGTTCTGACAGGCCAAGAAGCCCTTGAAAAGCCGTGTGTGAAGCTGTGAAGGTCAAGCCTAGTTGTCTGTAGAAACCCCAAGATGTTGGAGATGCTAGAGCTGTGAGACATCTGCCTAAGAGAGTTGTATACAGGGGTTGGTACCTGCCAAAGAGAGAGATGCATGCTGTAGGGAACAAAGCTGGAGGGACAGAGCCATCTAAGTTCTTTGGAACTAACGTCCCAGACATTGGACATGGAGCTACAGCACTTATTTGTCTTGCTAGACTCTGGTCTTGCTCTGGTCTAGTATTTCTTCAATATGCTCCCACTCCTCCCTTTTGGAATGAGAATATGTATTCCATGGCATTGTATATTAGAAGTATGTGATTTGCCATTTAATTTTACAGGGGCTTACAGCTCAAAGAGTCAAAAGATTATTAAAGACTATGGGGACTTTTAATGTTGGACTAAATGCATTTTGCATTATGATAAGTTCATAAGCCAATAGGGGCAGGGAGTGAAATGTGGTGGTTTGAATAAAAATATCCACCATAGACTCCAATTACTTGAATATATAGACCCAGTTGGTGGCACTGTCTGGAGAGGTTTCAGAGGTGTACCCATGTTGGATGAAGCATGGGGGGAGGGGATATGAAGCGTTCATAACCATGTTCCATTTCCAGTTTCCTACTCTCTGCATCTTGTGCCTGCTTGAAGATGGAAGCCCTCAGCTTTCTGTTCAGGCTGCCTCCTGTCATGCCTCCTCCACTATGATGAACTCTTTTATTTTTTATTTATTTTTATTTTTTAAAAGAAGCATTTCATTACAGCTTTAACATGCTCAATAACAATTTCTAGATCAAAGATACATCTCTTTCAAAAGTGGTTATAAATTTTTTAAAAATCTTTTTTAGTTATTTTTTAAATTTTATATGTGTGAGTGTATTGCCTGGATGCATGTAAATTTGCCCATGTTGTGCAATGCACACGGAGGTCAGAAGAGGGCATCGAGTGCCTTGGAACTGGAGTTACAGACAGTTGTTAGCCACCATGTGGGTTCTCAGCATTGAATCAGGATCCTCTGCAAGGGCAGCCAGTGCGTTAATGCCAAGCTATCTCTCCAGCCCCCCATGGTGGACCCTTATCTCCCTAGAACCATAAGACCAATAAACCCTTCTATAAGTTGCCTTGGGTATAGTGTTTTATCACAGAAACAGAAAAGTAACTAATACAGAGATCCATCTATTTTTTGAGGGTGAGATATTGAATTATCTTCCTATTTGTGTGCCTTACCTAAATGTACCTATATTTCAGTAATGTTTGTTTTATGAAATTTGCTGCAAATTTATTTGGGACATATATATTTATAATTGTTTAATATTCTTTTTTTCCTATTCTGTTTATGAATTTGTAGTAAGATTCTTTGTTTCTTTTCATATTGGTTTGAAGTCTGCTTTGAAGTTAGATGTAAGTATTGTACCACTGCTATATTTTGAATTCTGTTTATACAGAATATTATTTTCAATTTCTTTAATTTCAGTTTGTGTTCATTTTTACCAGTGAGATGAGTTTCTTACATACAACCAACAGTTGGACCTTGTTTTTTAATCTATTCAGCCAGTCCATAGCTTTTAGTTCAAGAATTTATAATATACATTGTGATTATTGGATGGTATATGCTGATTTCTCCCTTCATTTTGGAGGTTTGCTGGCTGAGTGATTGCATAATGTACAGTTATTTTCTAACTCTTATTTGATTTTCTATTCTTTTTTCTGGAGAAGCAGAAAACAAAACTAGTATAGGAATAATTTTTACAAAACATTTTCAACCCTTGTTGCCATAATGATTAAAACATTAACTTAAGCAATATTTCACAGTATATAGGATTAAGAACTGAGTGAAAATTTGGAGTGTAATTTGATAGATTTTAGTTCAAGTATCTAATATAAACATTTTTCACTGCCACAAAAATCAGTATCTCATCAGGGTTTGAAACGACCCTGACATTTCAGTGTATGTATTCTTCTGATCACTGTAGCTATCTTCTGAAGTTATAAGAACTGGACAACTTTGGGACATAACAAAAGGAGCTGATAAGTATCTCACTTAATTGAGTGTCTGTATGAAAATGGACTCTATAGGGAAAATAAAAGGTACTCCAGAAAACTTGAGGCTGCTATCCTTTGTGGTGATTTTTTGTTCATTGACAAAATACCCACCTTTAAGAAAGTATTGTGACCTTTATTTTCCATTTATTTTAGGACGCCTTCAATAATTAAATGTTTTACCAATTCTAAAAATAACAAAATAGAAAACAAAGGGAAAAGTTATGGATAGATATGTATTGATAGAAAAAAAAAGTCAATGGGCTTAGCATGCCAATGAAAAGAGTAAAGAGTAGGGCTCAAATATATGCTCTCCATAAGGAACCCACCTTAAATATCAAGAAAAAGTAGGCTAAAATTTAAAGGGCCAAAGTGATATGTCTCACCAAAAGGTAGTTAAACTAGGTGCATGAATTATTAGAGTTTATGTCAGAGCAAGGAATATTATGAACAATGAATAGAAAATACTTTGATACTAAAAGTCAGTTTATCAATGTGATATAAAACCCTAAATATTAATCTACTCAATGTAAGTCTTCAAATTATAGAGAGAGCCTAAAGTTATGTTGAAATGTCAAGTGTTTTCTTATTGAGGAGATAGTCCAATAAATATGTTTATTTCTAAGCTTAAATCAAAGCTGGGTATGGGTAGAAAAGGGTCACTCACTAGAAAGGCTTTAAGTTTCTTTCAGCAGTCGTCATCACAGTGCCTAAACCTGAGTGCATATTTGAAGAAGAAAGGCTTCAGTCAAAAGAAATGGAGAGAGGGCTGGAGAGATGGCTCAGCAGTTAAGAACACTGGTTGTTCTTGCAAAAGATCCAGTTTCGAATCCTAGCACCCACATGGCAGCTAACAACTGTCGGTAACTCCAGTTCCAGGGGATCCAATGGCCTCTTCTGTCATCCATGGGCATTGCACAACATGGGCGCACTTATGTACATGCAGAAAATACACTCAAACATGTAAAATAAAAATAATAAAGAAAATATAAAAAATAAATGGAAAGAATATGAAATATTGCCTAAAGAAGTTAACAAGGGACATATTCATAAGGGATCATCAAAGATTACATTGGTGCCTTAAGAAAAATAACCAAAAGCAATTATTCAAGAGAGACTTTATGTTTTATCAGCTATTGCTTCATCATTATTGGAACAAGATGCCATGACCTGGGTGATGGCATTAATCAAAACTATTGTTGGAATGGATTATGCTGCATACTTTGGTGAAACAGCAGAAATACTTTTGACATCCAAATGGAGCAACACTAGCATGGCATTTCTTTTGGTTCTAATAGTACCGGTTATATCATTTTGGGGCCCCAAATAAGAGTCATACACGTCTCTTTTAGCTCAAACCTCATCCCCTATGTGCTACATAATGACTCTATCATTTTCTTAGTATAAATCATGATGAAATGTAAATTAATGGTTATAATAACAGGATATCTACTTTTTATTAATGGTTTATAGAATTATATAGTCATTTCTTTAAAGAAAAACTAGAAAAACATGAGGATACTGAGTTTGGAAAACATACATATATAATTCAATGGGACCCTATAAGAGTGCACAATATCCTGAATATGAGAAGCTGCCTAAGGAGAACACTCAGGGACCTACAAAGATATGCGTAGGACCCATTATTCCAACATGACTTTACATTACAGTGTTTGATATTTTGGGCGCAAGATGAGTTTCTCAATTATACATGGATAATTAATACACAGTTGCAACAGTGCACATGATGGATACAATAGTTATTGATAGATCAAAGAGAGCTGTAAGGGAGTTAGAAGCAGGCTTTTCCAAGAGAAGTTATCTTTGAAAGTCCTCCATGAAGAAGACATCAAATTAAGGTGATGTGTGACAAATGTAACAGTGAGTAAACCTTTGTGATATCACATAAACAAGTATTTTAGACATATTACTTCAGATGAAAGGAAAGATAAGCAATATTTTTTAAAAAATATTTTAGTTTTCTTATTTTTTTTTTATTTTATGTGTATGAGTGTATTGCCTGCATGTAGGTAAGTGCACCCGCGTGGTGAAATGCCCATGGAGGACAGAAAAAGCTTTCGGATCCCCTGGAACTGGAGTTATGGCTAGTTGTTATCTTTTATGTGGGTGCTGGGATTCAAACCTGGGTCTTTTGCAAGAAAGACTAATGTTCTTAACCGCTGAGCCATCTCTCCAGGCCAGGATAAACAATCTTATTGCCCTAGTATTCTATCAAGATACAGGGAGTCAATTACTAAGAAAGATCTGTATCTCCTCATTAATGCATGATACCAAATGAGATATACAAGTTATGCTTAATAATTATGGAAAAAATCAATGGACAAGAATAAGGCAGCCCAATTGGACATCTTGTGAGTATAGGAAAATAATAAATTTTACATGACTCTCCCAAGAGGAAGTTAATGGCCTTTTTAAAAAGACTCCTTTGATTTAAAACCAATTTTGATTTGATGCTCTGTAGCAAATGTAGACATCCCTTTGAACACCAAGAAGTCAAACTCCCCCAATTCTCATTTTTCATAGCATTTGGTTATTATAATAATGTGGATAATAAAATGTGATACATAAGAAAGTTATTTCTGTATTAGAGCAGCAAAAATAGTACCCTTTAAATTTTCAATATATTTTGATATTAATAATAATGCTGCAATTTGCTAGCATTTGCAATTTGCTGAGTTATTTATAAAGTCAATTAGTTAAAAATAAGACTCTTACTACTGAAGACAGACTTCTTCAAAGTACTGAAAATTTTAGTTAAAAATTTTCTTAGGAGCTAATTTCAATAGAAGATTATGAGTTTTATGAAGATATAGATTTCACTAATAATGGGGTAATTACTTATTAAAAAACTTCACCTCATGATAAATTCCAAATGAGAGTATACTAATTGTGCAAGATGATAGGTTTTTGGTGTAAAAATCTTAAAAATATTTACAAAGACAATCTCAAAGCAGTGCTATGATTTAGATGTAAAATGCCCCCATAGATACATGTATTGAAGTTTTGATACTCAGCCTGATGCTATAGGAAATTTGTGAGAACCATTAAAATATGGATTTTATAGATGTTCTATTTAGGGACTACCAAGAAAAATATAGAAAGAGGAGCTGAAAACAATATAACAGCCAGAGGATGGTGAAGAGTGCTGTGTTATGCGTTTTTCTGGAAATAACACAACTAACACAGTCAAGAACTCATGGCACCCGTGCTTACCTGCACAAGACCTGCAGAAGATCAAGGCATCCAAAACTCTCATATAGATGGGGGAGATGATATTCAGGCTCTGCTCTTTAATGAGAGGATATTCTCAGGGGATAGTTAAAGGGTGAAAGAGAATCACTCTTTTTTTAAGGCTGTGGTCACTGGTAGGTTTACCATGCTACATCAGAGGTCACAACCCAAGCACATGTGGACTTACTAAGCTATCAAAAAACAAATATGAAATTGGGTAAGGAGCATGTTGGCAGAGATATGCAGGGATTTGGAAGGGTAACTGTAGTAAATATAATCATATTTCTCTGAATATATATATGAAATTCTCAAAATAAAAAATTTTCTTGCTTGGCTTTATTGTTTTTTTTTTTGAGAATTTCATACAATGTGTTTTGGTCATGTTCTCCACCCTTTTATATCTCCTTCCAGATCCACTGTCTATTCCCTACATAC